>NC_134486.1:253266480-253293980 GCF_040206685.1 Ascaphus truei
TATATATATATATATATATATATATATATATATATATATATATATATACACCACATACATACATATATCTATATATATCTATATATATATACATATATATATATATAGATATATATATATAGATATATATGTAGCCCTCTTTGTGAACCGGCCGACCCACCCAATCTCACATTGGCCCCTCGTGGTCTAACCGGTCCCTTTCCCTGCAACACACCTGCTCTAAGGGACTACTGGTACTGCATAACCTGTGTGGCTCCAGGAGATCTGAGCCTCCGCTAGCTGGGAGCCTGGGGAAACCCTTACCCTTACTTGGTGCAGCGCCTCCACTTACCCAGGATCCCCCGTTAGGAAAGATAGCCCTGAGTAAGAAATAACATAACACACGTATACGATAACCAATAACTAACTCTTTACTTAACACACATATAACACATTACATAACATCACATACCATAACCTGATGCTCTACCCGCATCACCTCAACCCAATGTCTGGTATTCCCCAACCAAGTGTCCTGTGATCACCCCACACCCAATGTCTCGTAACTCCTACGGAGGTCGTGGGTGACTGCGCAGTCACTATATTAAGCTAGGGCCCAGTTGGTGCACATATATTACTTCAGAGATACCTTCCGAGCACTCCGATGCTCGGGACCGCAACCACTTCTCAAAGGGTCAGACGTCCGTCTGATCCTTATTCCAGGTACTCTGCCGGTGGACCCCAACGAGGGTCCCACCGCTTCACGGGAACTGCAACCGGAACACGGCAACACCAACCACGTGGGAACAGCAACCGCCTTCCTATCACTGACTACTACTTGAGTGACAGCAACCCTAACCTAGGGCCTGTCCCTGAGAAACCGCAACCTAGGATGGCTTGAGGGAAACTCCTAGGGCCTGTGGACATGACCTGCCCCCCTTCCCCCAGCTACCCAGTCCTAACTGTAACTGACAACTAGCTATTAACTAGCTACTCCCAAAGCACCTGCAGCTGACACACCGCACACACTGTCAGCCTGCAGGGATCCACACTTCACACACACTGCACGCACTGTGCCCAGCACATACAGCGACACTACTCACAGGCAGCTGCAATCACACACAGCCCCTGGATCCCGCAGCAAACACACTGCTAGCACACCGTGCCTCTTTGACAGTGCCCACAGCACTCTCCGCTGCGACACTGCCAAACCAGCACCTTCCACACTCAAGGGTCACCTCCCTAGCTAAGGCGTCCCTCTTCAGTTACCCCCTGCCCTTTACCCGGGAATTGGGGCCTGCCTGGGAATCTAGGGAGGACCCTTACCTGATGCAGGAGCCACGCGCTCCCTGCACCCTTCCTACTCCTTCCTCTGCTCTCGCGCGATCTCTTCCTGCTCTAGGGAACCCATCGCGCGCTTTTGTCCTACTGCGCATGCGCGAGCTAATGCGCAATGGCGGCGCACTCTCTCCTAGCCGCCGAGCCAGTGGCAACGCGATCGCGGCCCTAGCGACGGCCCGATCGCGTCCCCGGCAACCGCAGCTCCGATCTGCTCCCTGCTCTGGCCCCCACCCTCGCGAAGTGCCGGCGGGTCCGTCAAGGCCTCCGGCGGCACCCGCTACCGCACGGCACTCGCGGAGGGGGGCCAGAAAGCTCAAATTTACCTCGGGGCTACATATATATACACCACACACACACATATATATATACATATATACACACACACACATATATATATACATATATACACACACACCACACATATACATATATACACACACACACATATATACATATATACACACACATATATACATATATACACACACACACACCCCCTGCAGCCCGTTTTTCACACACACACACACACACACACACACACACACACACACACACACACACACACACACACACACACACACACACACACACACACACACACACACACACACACACACACACACACACACACACACACACACACTCTGCAGGCCGTTTTACACCCCCCCCCCCTCTGGTGGCTCTGTAGTTGCAATGCCGGGCAGGTCACGTGCTGCTTCCCCTCAGAGTTTTTTTGTTTTTTTTTTAAATTAGCTAGCAGCCCTTGTTTCCCGCTGCTGGCGGCCCTGATCGCGGCGCCCCTCTAGCCAAGCCGCGGCGGCGCACAGTTTGGGAAACACTGCCATAGCACATTACTGCAAATCCCATCTGCCACATGATGAAACTCTATCTTGCACCAATAAAGGGTAGCACAAAGAAATAATAAACATAGTCTATAGGACTCAAAACAAAGACTACATGATGTACATAAAACTGTAATGAATCATATTGATTTAATAAATCCTGTATCAGTAATAAATCAGTATCGTGGATGGAATGTGAACAATGTGCAGATGTGTAAAAAATTAATAAAAAAAGAAGAAGAGAACGTATATTCAAAAATCTACAAAATATATATTATCAAAAGTCATTGAAATATATAGATAAATATAAACTAAACATATGAACACTGCTAACACATCATACCACAACCTACATGAAATACTGTAAATAAAATCAAACCCACTATCAACATAAACAATAATCAATAAACCAGTTGTGACAGTATAAGACTAAGTAAACAAATTGTATATTAAATAATTAATAAGAAGAAATAAAATACCAACACAATGGGACATATTGTTCATTGAATAACAAAATTATAGAAAATAAGTAAGATCCCAGTCTACATTGATCCCGTGAGACATTCTGGTCCTCAGTGGAAAGATCCAGAATGCCTCACGTTGATCCAATGTTCTGGTTCTGTTACCTCCTCTAGGAAGAGGAAGGACCGATTCGATGCCCTGGAACCTAAAATTATCGATTCCACCTCTTGGGCAGCCAGAAAAATGTTTGGGGACCGGATGATTGAGATTCCTTTTGGATATGAGGCAGAGATGCTCCATCATACTAATTTTAAGGGACCTCGTGGTCCTACCCACATATTGGCGTCCACAGCCACATGTAATTAAGTAAATAATAAATTAAGAGTTACAATTAATAAATGTGGTAATTGTGTGGACAGTTCTCATTACTGTAGAGGTAAATGTGTTTGACGAATTAATTCTCGTACAGATCTTGTAATTACTGCATTTAAAGCATTCCTTAGGAAGGTTTGATCTTGGATCCCCCTTGTTGGAGGGGGGTCTTGGATCCCCCCTGATGTAAAGAGGCTAGCCAGAGGAAACAAAAGGTCTAAGAACGGGGTCTAAAGAAAGTACTGCCCAATGTTTTCTAAGAATAGCCTTAATTTGCTCAGCCTGAGCACTTTAAGAAGTAATAAACAGGTGATTCGTTCAGTGATGGTTTCTCAAGAGATCGCCTCAAGAAATCCACTCTATTAATAGTGGAGACCTCCTAGATTTATTTGTCGAAATCATGTCCATTGTAACCTCGTTTAAGGAACATGTTGTAAAGATCCATATCCTGAATATCAAAATCATACTCTGTTTAACAATTGTGCATTAGGTGCATGAATTGTCCTTTAGGTATGTCCCTGATGAGGGATTTGGGGTGACAGCTGCTGGCTCGTAAGAAAGTATTACGTAAATTAGGTTTACAGTAAGTGTCAGTTTGAATGGGAAGTGCAGTATCAATGTATAAATATTAATCTAAAAACTGTATATGGTGATGGTCGAATGTGTGAGTGAAATGAAGATTGAAGTCATTCAGATTAAGTGTATCAATAAATAATAAAAGTGTAGTGACATCACCCTCCCAAATAATATCATCTATAAAACGTCTATAAAATAAAATGTGCTCCCTAAATATGTTCTTATCTCCAAACACATAGAATGACTCCCACCACCCCATGAAAACGTTGGCGTAGGAAGGAGCGAAGCTTGTTCCCATCGCCGTTCCACATGTCTGGAGATAATGAACCCCATCAAATAAAAAGAAATTGTGAGTAAGAAGAAATAGAATAGAATCCAAAATGAAAGTGATATGTGCTGGTGACAAATCAGACCGTGAAAGAAAATAACGTGCATCTGTCAACCCATGGGAAAGGATTGTATAAAACGAGGATACATCTAACATGACCCATATAAGGTTATGTTTCCAAGTGATCCCTTGGATCTGTTTAAGTAGGTATCCACTATCAAGGATATGAGATGGCAGGAGCCGGACCAGGGGCTGAAGGAACCAATCCACGTACCGTGAAACACCAACTCCCAAAAATTCAATGCTGGAGATGATGGGTCTCCCAGGAGGGGAGATCATCGACTTGTGAATCTTTGGGAGATGTTGAAACATGGCCATGGTCAGAGTGGAGTTGTATAAATATTCAATGTCATTTTCATTGAGCTCCCAACATGGAGCCCTCATCAAGAAGTTCTCTCAATTCACTCAGGAACCTCCGGGTGGGATCTGATCGCGGTTCAGCATAGGAACAAGTATCACTGAGTTGGCGCAAGGCCTCCTGGTGATAGTCATCCCTATGCTGGACTACGACTGCTCCCACCTTGTCTGCATTTTTAATTACATGAGATTTATTTATCTAAGTTCTTGTAAGGCCTGAATCTTTCACTGTGTCAGATCAGTTCTGACACAGTTAGTTCCTACCATGATGTAAATTGAGAGGTTGATAAAAACTAAAACCCTTGTGTAATAGGACAAGATCTCTATTGCTTTCAAACGCAGAAATATATTTTCCTTTAATAAACGTTGGAAAAAAAGTGTGATTTTCTTTTTAAACCTGAATCCTTTCTGCCTAGAAATCTGTCTGGATCACTGTCCTCGATATCAACTCCACCTAATTCATCCATATCCTTTAGCGCACAGTGGTCTCTAAAAGAAAAATTATGATGAAGGGGGTTAGTCAAATGTTCTAGATCAACATTATCTGTAAAAGAAATGTTATCAGATATATTACCAACTTTAGTATTATAACATTTCTTTAATGTACATTTTCTAATAAATTTATGAAGGTCAACCACTGTGTTAAAGACGTGAAAATTTGTTTCAGGCGCAAATTTCAAGCCTTTATTAAAGAGTGATAATTCATCAGTGGTTAATTCAACATTAGATATATTTATAACCCCGCATTCATCGTTTAAAAGTTCTTTTTGCGCTTCTTCGGAACACCCTTGTTTTGATCTCTTGTTGCCCCGTCTGGTCTTCTTTCGTTTTTTGACGAGTAGTAAGTACAGTAGATGAATCTGAATAATGTCCATCCCTAGATCCACCACCCTTCTGACCTCTCCCCCAATAGGTAGGCTGACCTTTTGGTTTGTCCTGTTAAGAGTGTGTACTGTATAATTATCACCACAATCATTGAGGGAAGAGTCTGAATGACTTAGAGCATCTGTATCCGATAATCAGATTCTGTGCTTCATTAGGTGGTGTCTTCTTAAGAATGGATTTCTGTGACCATAAACCACACACAGATTTATTAATGGGTGTTGAATGACCAGACTGCTGCCCTTTACTACCCCTCCTTGGTTGTACAATTTTCTCCCAGGCATAGACTTCATTACGCTCGTAATCAAGCCTATTCCTATCAAATGTAGCCTGTTTCTTTCTCGTGATTTCTTTCTCCGATCTTTAATGGACTTTGCAAGAATTTGATCACATTCATGGAACACCTCCATGTTAGAATATTTGGATAATTTCAACTGTAAGGTTTTTGCTCAGCTCAATTAATCTGAAGGAGCAGTCATCAAGAATGCGTTTCCAGTTTAACTTTTAGAATGGTTCTCTTGTAACTACTCTATTGGGACTTGTTGTTCCGGTACCAAAAGGGAATACATTCTACCAAAAGAAATGGCTGCATCTGGCAACAATTCAATTGGACAGTCATATGCTTATCTGCATTTCTTTTGTGACAGATGACCTGAAAGACTTGATATTGTGGTGACAGTACTGTATACAAGAATGCGTGGAGGAAACACCGCATATTTCACCCTATCAGGTGTCCCTTTTGAGTGCTGGCCACAGAGTTCATAATGCTCTGAAGGAAAAGTGACAGATCTGGTTTTCCAGTTGATTTGAAGATTATGGACCATTAGCCAGGGAATACCCTTGAATAACTGGAAACTGAGATGAAGAAATTAGGTTTAAAAAAACTTTTCTTGATGGCCAGGCTCCACTACTAAGGTTAGATTACCAGTTTATGAAAAAAGGGGGAAGAAATTCCACTCTTCAGTGCATCATAGTGGTTCAGTATCTAGTAAATCTTCCAAAAGGATAATGTATCCATACACAGTATGATGTGATGTATTAAAGAATATCAGACAACACAAGCATCTCTTAATTGAAGCGTTGAGTAGACGCAGAGCCTACTGAGAGTACAGGAACATCACCGTCCCCCGGCCGACACCAATCACTCAGCGTCCCCGGGTGCAGGTGAGAACCTCCCTACACAGATAACGGGCAAATGCGGAGTAGGCATAACGTGCAGGCAATGAGACATAATCGTGAAGGCAAATATTTTAATATGGGTGAGGATATTTTACCTGCTTTCAGAATGAGTAATTTGCTGAAAGCATTTACTGTAGCTTGATGCCCAGTTTTAGCTGCGAATGATGACATTTTAGCTGGCTGTAGCTTAATGCCCAGATTAATGGAATCGCAGAGGACATACTCTGCTGTTTGACAGTCTATGTACTGTATGTCTTTAAATTGTCAACACAATAATTATTTGTAGCACAATATAATCACATTTCCAAAATTTTAACTGCTATGAGCTCTAACTCTTGGTAATTTTTATCGGCTCTGCAACGCCATTCCGCTTTCTCATCTACACATTTCCATACTAGCAATATTTGTTGGTACATTTGTGGCACCACAGGTCAGTGTGGATTGGAGTACCTGTGTCTAGTAATATAAATAATTGTACAAAAAAGCTTATATGAGGCAAATTAAATCATACAATCAGTCCTACTCTTAATTTAAAAAGCACATTACTGGTAGACATGTCTTCATTAAATAGGTATCCAAACTGTATGATGATAATAATATGGAAAAATATTCCCAGTTGGAAAGTATTTTTTAATATTTTTCCACTAAGTAAAGTTTACTTTTTATAATATGATTTTATTTCTCTTATGTAAGATTAGATTTGTGTGTTGTTTACTAATGTATTTTCATGTAGGTTAATGTTATGTTTTTGGTTATGTAAGTTCCTTTAAATATTAATAAAACATTTGACATTAATACTCTTAAAAACATACCTCTTTTCTATCTTATATTAATTTATTAGATTTATGATTTGCTATACATAATAAAAGGCAGGCTACACTAATTAATATATAGAAAGGAACCGTGGATCGATTTCGGTGCTTCAGAGGTGTAACAAGGTGCAGATAAGTTAACTTTACTTGTATATAAATGGCCAAGAAGATGTGAAAATATAATAAACGCTGTGGCTAATGGTCAGAGTGGAATGTCTATTCAAATTGTTAACCCGTTGTGATATATTAGAGGGGTGTTATGTTAGAGGGGTGTTATATTAGGCAATAAAACTCCGGAATAAGGCGCCAATGATATCTCACGTGTCCGGGGTGCCTGTTGCCACCAAATCATCCATGACCCTGGGCCTCCCCTGTAACGCAGAGAAAAAATGCACCTTGGAGTCACATAGGAGTATAATATATCAACATGAGTCCATAGTATTCCCCAACGATATAGGGGAAAAAACACAAAAGTCCAGTACTCACGACCACGCTGAGTCAATGTCTGCTTGCGTGCTTCCTGCCGCCTGTACATCAAGCAAAAGGCAGCGCCCTCCTGTTTGAAGAGAAGATCTAGGGCACAATTAATAAAAATCAATTTATTGGCACATGGCAACATAAAAGCTAAATAGTAGGCAAGAACAAATCTCTGGCGCGTTTCACGCTCCAGCTCTTCTCTTCATACACCAGTGCACCGCCTTTTTTCCTTTTTAGGTTCCCCTTTACACTACAATTAAGATAAATAGTACTCTCAATATTTTCATGTAATAATGATGAGTTTTCTAAGACGCTATTTGTGCTGTTTGATATTATAAATGTTGTTAACTTGATTCAGTCCAGGAGTTCTTCAAGTTCAGAATTATGGAAATGTGTCCTCTGGGGTCCCCATGGGTACAATAGAAATACAACTTTACATTTTTTCTGAAATTCTTACAAAAACAAGATGAATCACCCAGTATATATTTCCAACATTATCACCTTATGACGCTATGGCTATTATTGGTCGCCAGAGATAGGCTTAGGCCTCGTTCAGGGTGCCAGAGGCAGGAGTTGGAGGGCGGGCGTTCGCGTGTGCCAGCGGCAGTCTGCTGGGCGATGTGTGCACATCCTCCCCAGCAGACTTTTTCAAGAGTTGAGGAGGCGGGGAGGAGGCGGGGCTACAGACAGCAGCTTAGGGATCGAAGTTGCTGTCTTGAAATCATTCTCAAAAATGATTTCATTGGCTGCCGAGGTCCCAGTGACGCTGCTGCAGCTTCAAAAAACGACTTGGGTTGTTTATTGAAACTGTAGCCAGCGTCAACTCCATACTTCGGAGACAGGGCAGCTGCTACACTGACAACCACAATTCCCTTTAAATACATTGTGTCGGACGGCAGCACGCACGTCAGCACGCCCTCCCTCCGAAGCCAGCACCCTGAACGAGGCCTAACGCATTAACCATAATAACCAAGTTCTGGGCTGTCTGCCAACTAACTTTGAGTAGCAACAAAGTATAGCTCCATAGCCAGCCCTTTGGCAGTTAATAAACTCTTTTACATAGTTACAAAGTAGATGAGGTTGAGACATACATCTATCAAGTTCAACCTATGCTAAATTTAGACGACAGATACTTGATCCTAAATACGTACTTATGGCATATTGGTACAGAAGAAGGCAAACAAAAAAACAAGTGTAATATCATCCAATGATATCTCATAAGGGGAAAAATGCATTCCTTCTTGACACCAAGAATTGGCGTCAGATTACTCCTTTGTTCAACATCCTTCCCATGTTTACTAATTTGGTATATTCCTGTATACCTTTCCTTCCTAAAATGATGTAAAACCTTTTTTTAACATATATATTGTATCTGCCATCACAGTCCCCATGGGTAATCAATCCTAAATGTTAACTGCCCTTACTGTACAGAACCCTTTCCTTTGCTGCTGGTGAAATCTCCTTTCCTCCAACCTTAAGGGAATAGTTCATTTGAAAGCTCCTTGTACTGTGCCAGGATATATTTGTATATAGTTACCATATCCCTTCTTAGATGCCTCTTTTCCAATGTAAACTCATCTAATTTAGCTTACCTCTCCTCATAAATCAGATTACCCATCCCCTTTATTAATTTGGTGCTCTTCTCTGCACGTTCTCTAGTTCCATAATGTCTTTTCTAAGGAGTGGTGCCCAAAATTGTACTCCATATTCAAGGTGTGATGTTACTAATGCTTACTTAATGTTTACTTCCCTTCCACCCATTACCTGTTTAATGCAAGGTAAGATCTTGTTTGCCTTTGCAGCTACTGCATGACTTTGGGCACTATTACTAAGCCTGCTGTTTATGAGCACTCCTAAATCCTTCTCCATCAAGGATTCCCCTAATGTATCCCCAATAATTTGCTTATTCTTGTTTCCCAAATGCATAACCTTACATTTATCTGTATTAAACGTAATCTGTCTTTTACTTTATTATAATTGTCTGCAATTACTGGTGTGAACTGTTTAATCTACAAGAATGGAGATTGTCCATGTTTGGCTATCGTGACTGGCGGTGACCCTGAGAACATATAGTTATAAGGGTTCTATTGGTATACCAAGATGGCCGACGGACCAGGTATCTATCATGCCCCAACTACGATGGCTGCTGGCAGGAAGTCAGCCTCTCCCTGGTCCTCAATTGCCAGCAGCTGCACCTGCGCTTTAAGTAGCAGGCAGTTGCTCCCTGCCTAGCTCTGTCGTTGATCTTGACTCGCCTGTGTTTGAACTCCTGCCTGTATCTGACATCCCTGCCTGTCGTCTGCCTTGACCCTGAAATTGGACCTGACTACCTTTGCCTGGGGCGGCCTCGACCCTGGAACCGGACCTGACTACCCCTGTATCCCAGGCCTCAGATCCCAGGCCAAGGTTGGTGTATTACTCCCTACCCTTGCCCTTCGGGTCCGTATCCTGGTTGCAGTCAGCAACATTACAATAGTGTACTATCCATAAAAAGGTGCTCAGAATCTGAGGGTTAGTAGTGATAGTCCTTGTAGCTTCAAACATTGGGGTACAAAAAAACGTTACATTTGAACTAACAATTGATATTATAAAACAAGTCTCAGATACTTCTCTCTCTTCCTCTAGTCAGCAATACTGATTTCCAAAGATTCCATGAGTTTAACACAGAAGTAAAATGCAAGATGAAAATCTAAGCCAGATGAGATAGAGAAGGAATGTCAGAGGGAATAGTAAAAAAAACAGACAGGGCAATAAATACTGTAGATGAAAGAGATAGTGAGTAATAGAACCAAGCATCCATCAGTAGTGTGAAGGGAGTGGGGGGGGGGGGGGGAGAGGGGGGAAAGGGGACACATTCTAAAATGAGCTGGGAGAAACCAGCATAAACAAATACCACTTGTAGGTACATTCACATGTCTCAGACAGGTCTACAACCCTGCTTTCCCTATTATCTCTTAGCATATGATGCTTCCACTGCAGCCATGGATTCTGGGTAATGACATGGAAATGAGCCCACAGTGTCACCTTTTCCATCCTGTCCATTTCAACATTGACCCTTATAAGCTTATGCCTGTCATATTACACAGCTTTTTTTGGCACAGTCTGGGTTAAAGATCTGCATAGCCAGTAAACCTACTCACAGACAGCTGTTTGCTTTTTTGTTGTTGAGAGCCCGAGAGTGCAAGTGACATTGTGTGTGTGACTTGGGTGCTTCTGCCTGTGAGCATCTTCCCTGGCAATCCAACTAATCTTTTTACGTTCCCCAATTCTTTGCAGTCAAGAGACCAGGAAGATCTTCAGGGTGGGTCTTTGTGTCTTCCTCCTTGCAGATTCTAGACACCACTTTCTGTGGATTCTGCAGCCAGAGGGTCAAACTGAAAACCCAGGCAGCAGGTTTTTGGCCTAAGCCAACTAACTTCAAAGTCTTTTTCTTTCAGGGAGTGAGTAAAACCAAGAACAAAAAATGTATGTATGTATGTATGTCTTTATTTATATAGCGCCATTAATATACATACAGTAGCGCTTCACTTTAGTAATACATGTGACAATTATATAAATAACAAATAATACAAATAACAGAACATTGCTTCAAACATAAAAAAATAACATTTAGGAAGAGGAGTCCCTGCTCCGAAGAGCTTACAATCTAATTGGTAGGAAGAACGTACAGAGACAATAGGAGGGCGTTCTGGTAAGTGCGTCTGCAAGGGGCCAAGCTTTATGTATCAGGTATATAGTATTAGCCACGGAGCTACTCATAAAATGTGCAACAAAAAAAACAAAGAATAAGTGCTTAGTGCTATGCTCTACAAAAAACAGTACCAAGAGCTGCTAATGCAATGTGCGTAAGCACCCGAGAAAAACTAGCTGGGTGGGATTAAAAATTCCCATGCACCCCCAGTCAGCAGGGTCGGGGTGCGATGATGAGTGCAGGAAATAAAGGTCCATTAATTAAAATGCATCCATGTAGGGAACGCCGTTTGTACTGCTCTCCACAGTTGGCGCACTACTAAGTCTCTCCTCCTATGTATCGCAGCCAGGGGGGCATGGGCAACAAGGAAATCTTGGGTTCTCAGTCCCGCCTCTCGGCTTGGTCTGAGGACCACTATCCATTGTACCCCTGCCACAGGAAGAACAGATACTACACTCAATCTTTAGTAAAAGGCCGAGAAGTGGTCACTGACACAAAAAAAGTTATGGTGAGTAAAAAATTGACAAAAACCCTCTACTGTACGTTGTGTAGCAAATAAAAATACCACTTGTGAGCACATTAAAATGTCCCACACAGGTCTGTAACCCTGTCTTTCACCATTATCTCTTAGCATACAATGTTCCACTTCAGCCAGTGACTGGATAATGGCATGCAAGTGACCCCACAGTGTGTGTTTAGAAAACCCCACATCAGTATTAAAGCTGCAAACCAAGCAATATCCTACATGTGCGTGTTTTTTGTAATAAATCAGTTCTGTACTATGAGAAAATACTGGTAGCATTTTAAAAAACAACAACTCTGTATGACATTTTTAATGTATTATAATGTAACAAGTGTAACCCTGTTCTTCCCCCCCCCCCTCCCATCTCACATAGGGTCTCTCTTGGGGAAACTTGCTCTGGTTACTACTTTGAGTGTGGTGCAAACCTACTGGTGACAGGGGGCCCTGAGTCTCCCATAGGTGAATGACAGGATAGGCTTCTGGGGTCTCGCCCGAATCGTACTCACAGGTGCAGCGCCTCCATCTCTTGCAGCCCCCTGATGTATGGGGAGAAGTCTCTGCAGGAGAATCTCTTTCCCTCCTTTCCATTAGACTTCACTCTCAGGACAGAAGTATGGTAAAACACAGTGTTCTTTATTTTGTCTCTCTCTGTATTCAGCAGCAAGGTATCAGCTTTCAGGGCTTCCACCCTCAGGATGTCTCTGTTTCACTCCCAGCCAAAGGGCACCAGGAGCAGTCCCAGCTCTTCCCTTAATCTCTGGTAGAGTAAGGGGAACAGTCTATCACCGCTGCCCTAAGGGAGGGCACACAGTGTACAGAGCCCTACATACAGAAAGTGCAGTGCCTTAAATACAGATCCAGTAGTCACCACCCCTGTGCCTCTAATTGGACACAAGGCCTGATGACACTACCTTCTCTGACTCAATGCACTGCAATGAGTGGGGAAAACCCATGATTACTCCTGGCTAATCTACCTTTACTAGGCATTACTGCCAGGAGGTGGGCAGACCTATAGCCCAAAACCAATCAGGGCTACACAAGCATTTTTGTTTCTATAGCAACCATTTACAAAGTCACATCCCCTTCCTCTTCTGAAACAGGCTCTGGCACACCCCTTTTTGAACCCTGCCCTCTCTCTAGCAGTGCACCAATTGTATCTAGTGAGTGCCTGGTCACATGATCTTCCCCACTAAACTTTGCATCTTTGCATTAAGTGAACCCCTAGCGGAATCTTCGCTGATCGATCACAGGAGAACGGATTGATCGGCAACTTAGCTAATTACTCATCGTGTGGATTGCCTTGATGCACATATTTAAGGGGAAAAAATAAAAGGGAAAAAAAATGGAAGCTTGGACTGCTGCTTTAAGTCCTCTCTTTTTTAGTGTTAAAGAGCGTGATAACTTTGAGTTAAAATGTTTTCTGTTCTTGAGTGCTTTTAAGCATTTTTTTAATGGGTTGGATGTTTAAATAATTTTTGGAACGATCTGGCTGTGAGAAGTGGTGATCAATATGAACCATCACTTACTTGCCGAAAGTGTATGTCAGACACTCCATTTTCTCTCCTTGTGCAATCTCTTCTTAGTGCAGTGTCCTGGAATCAGCTGCTTTCAGGTACTCACAAGTCACAAATTCAAACTAGCAGCTCGACAAGAATGGAGTCCAAATATGCACAAACTGTGCAGTTTATTCAATCATATGCAGCGGGAAAAAGCAAGCACTACATTTCGGGGTGGGTCCAACTTCACTTCGTCAAGTGTGAGAAGCGGTGTCCCCCTGGAGTGCAGTATCTTCCTTTTTCATGGGGTGTTATTGTGTGTCTGTGTAGGTTCATTCGGGTTTGAAGTTTTTGGCTGGTTTCACGGATGTAGCATCCTTGGTCACATTTGCTTGATTGAATCATATACAGTATGCCACATTCCTGGATTGGCAATCAGATGACTTCCTGGATGAACACCCTTCCCATGTTTACTTATTTGGTATGTCCCTGTATACCTTTCCTTTCTAAAAATATGACCAACCTTTTTTTTGAAGATATCTATTGCATCTGCCATCACAGTCTCCATGGGTAATGAATTCCACATTTTAACTGCCCTTACTGTAAAGAACCCTTTCCTTTGTTGCTGATGAAGTCTCCTTTCTTCCAAACTTAAGATATGATCCTGTGTCGTTTGTACTGCCCTTGGGATAAAAGTTATTTTAAAAGCTCCTTGCTTTGACCCTGGATACATCTGTATATAGTTATCGTATCCCCTCTTAGACGCCTCTTTTCTAATGTGAACAAATCTAATTTAGCTAGCCTCCCCTTATAAATCAGATTATCCATCCCCGTTATTCATTTGGCTCTTTCTCTAGTTCCATAATGTCTTTTTATTGAGTGGTGCCCCAAACTGTATTCCATATTCAAGGTGTGGTCTTTCTAATGCTTTATACAATGAAAGACAAAAGACCCCAATGCTACATCCAATATGACAAATTAAATAGTTAAATACTTATCTGTCTTTTCACAAGAAAATGGGCTCTACTTGTGAGAAGAGAGACAGATAAGCATTTAACTATATATGTTGCCCTATTGGATATAGCATTGGGACCTTTTGTAAGGGATGTGTGTGTTTGCTTTATACAGTGGTATAATTGTGCTTACTTCCCTTCCATCCACACCCCCTGGGATTTCCTTTCCTATTGTCTGATTTTTGCTGCACTTATTGTATTATTATAATTCCCTGTACTGTATTCTTTGTGAAGCGCTGAGTACACTTTTAGCGCTATATAAATAAAGACATACAATACAATACAATACCCCCTTTCATGCAAGATAAGATCTTATTTGCCTTTGCAGCTACAGTACTGAATGACTTTGGGCACTATTGCTAAGCTTGCTGCCTACAAGAACTCCTCCATCAAGGATTTATCTAATTTTGGCCCATTTTATTTGTAAGTCGACTGCCTATTCTTGTTTCCCAAATGCATAACCTTACATTTATCTGTATTAAGCCCCATCTGCCATTTACCTGCCCAAGTTTCCAGTCTCTCCAAGTCCTTCTGGAGAGAAATAACATCCTGCTCTGATTCTACTACTTTACACAATTTAGTATCATCAGCAAAGATGGAGACTTTGCTCTCGAGGTCATTAATAAACAAGTTAAAAAGCAGGGGTCCTAGTAGCAATCCATGAGGTACTCATCTCACAACTGTATTCCAACCTGAAAAGGTTCCATTTATGACAAGTCTCCTTCAACCACTTTTCAATCATGGTGCAAATATTTTTCCGGCTTGCATATCTTTAATTATTTACAGTATTTTACAGTTGACATCACCAAAATGGCCACATGGCAACCCTTTTTTTAACCTTGTGTAGCACCTTTACCCCCACCCTATGTGATATTGGGTTTCTACGTGTATGTTCCATGGTGCTTGCATACCTGTGAGGCAACAGGAGGGCTGAGTTGCTATGCGGTCGTGTGGGGAGAATCAGGACAGGCTTTTAGGATACTTAATTTTTTGGCAGCGCCTCCAGTCAGCATGGATCCTGGGACTTGTGCAGGATGGACCACGATGACACTATGTTCTTTTCAGGCAGTAAACCATACCTTGATATAGTTCAACTGGTATTTATTGCACTTCATATCATCAGTTACCGCCTCTTTGCTTCCCCTTGAAGGTTACCTTAAGGCTTGAGGCCCATCTAGGTTCCCTTCTTGTGCTCCTCCTGTATCCCCTTGTGGGATACAGGGTAGATGTTGTCCACTCCACAGGGGGAGGGAAGAGACACAAACATCCTGAGTTCTGGGAGAGTGCCTGTTTATATCCCTGGGGGTTGGGCTTGTAACCCTGCCCCATAACTGGGCAGGTCAGATACTGCTAGGCATTATCCATTTACATAAGACCCAAACCCGTATCCTCCTTCAGGCTGTCACCCTCAAATTGTTGCTAGGCCTGCCCTTGGATACAGTAAGTGTATCCAAGGCTGCAATAGCAAACTAGGTCTTCAGGAGGACTTAACCCCTCCAGTGCCTGTCCCGAGCAGGACATACTGTAGGGGCCAAAGGAAAAGGTTGCGGCCGGAGGCTATGCTACACTTGTAAATGATTGAAAAAGTTTTTTTTTTAAATTTCATAAAAAGAATAAGAATTGTACTTAAAAAGTCTTAAAACTGTAATGGTCTTTACTGTTTTTGGAAGATAATGCAATGTTATGCTACAATAATTTGACATTAACCCTATTCTAATAAGATGTAGTACAGATCTTGTTTATGCAGATAATTAGTTTTTCGTACATAGCATTAACACAGGGAAAATAACATCTATTCCTGTTTTAGGTAACGTCAAGTTATGTTCCCTGATTTCATTGAGCTTTATGATCTTTATAAAGCAGGATTTTTTTTGAATCAGACAGACAGACAAACATTTTAATAACAAGCAAGTGTCAAGATTGACTTCCGCAATACTCCCTACAGACCTCTAGGGGCGCACAGAGGAATCAAGTTCAGGCCCAGGCTGGTAGGATCTACAATCTTTCTGAAGGCTAGCAGCCATCTTAGCTTATGGTATATAAACCCTACCCAGATAGGTAGAAGCAAAATATCAGCAGCGCACAGTCAGGGAATCAGGTTGGTATAGTAGTAAAAATATATTTATTTGAAATGAGGCATCACCAAGGAGGTGTAAGAAAAATAAACCTCCTTACTTATACTGATTGCTAACTTCAGGAGGACTAATTATAGTTGACAAGACTACTCACTTATTAATCCACCCACTCTAAAAACAAGAGTTTCTCTCTTCTTGTCGGTCCTATATTGGACATTTGTAATTAACATTGGATTTCCTAAACTATTTGAGCCCAACATCTACTCCTTGGACCTATAAACCCTACCCAGCTTGCTAGTTGTTGCTTATCAACTTTTGTTCCTGAGCAGCAGTCCACTTATTCTCTTGCCCCTGCTCTTTGTCTTTCCCTCACTGCCATAAGGCAGGGGCCATGTTACCGCAGACCGTGCGGAGGCGTCCGCACGTGGAGCGATCAGATTGCCTAAGGCAGTAATCGTATATATGCGGTGTGTGGGCGGAAGCGGGAGTGGGTGCGTGTTGCGCAAGAAATCAGTTGAAACTGATTTCTTGGCACGACAGGCCGGTCATGTGAGGGCGAACCAGCTCTGTGACGCCCCTAGGCACACCCTTAAGCACGTCCCCCACGGCGCGGCATGGCGTGCCTCCACTGGCCACAAAATGCACCTGCTTGACGCGGGTGCCATCACTTCCGCTCACACCTCCGCAGGGGCGAAGGCTCCATGGCCCCATCCTTACCTGGCATCAAGCGCTGCAGACTTTAAAGATCCCTTTTTGTTTTGCTTTTTTCATTAACTACCTTGGGGTGAACATTAAACACTATCAATTTACTGTAACATATAAATCTCTTGTTTTTAGGGGGGGCTCCATGTTACCTCCGAGGGTTCCATACTCCTGATAAACAGCCATGTAGTGACTTTTTCCTTGGTTGTATCATATGACAAATTCACTTACCCTGGACCCCATAACCATTCATTTTTAATTTTCAGGAGTGTTCTTTGTGGTGCTATCTTTGTTTATAAATGAAGAATAAACTTTCTCAGGTAGGTCACCATGCCCAGAAACCACAGAATATCTTCCTTGACTGCGGGTGAATGCACTGTGTACACTGTCAGCGCTATAATTACAAACAAAAAAACAGCCTCTGTGGCTTTCTGCTCCGATTGCTCTGTCTTCTACTCCCAGAACTGAAAACAACAGCCAAGTGACTTCTCATCCTTCTCATTAAGCACTTCTGCACCCTGTAGTGAATGATCTTTGTCGATTTATAAAGCAGTTAATCATTAGAATGAGAAACAAACTTTTAATAACAAGCAACATTCCTGTCGTGGAGTTGCTGTGTCTTCCTTGTTGCATTACATGACATATACCTTCAGAACCTGTTATGCACTGGTCTGTGTTGCAGACCAAGTACTAAATTCATGGTTTAATAATATCACACTGTACAGTAGCCTTATTAGTGAGAAATGCGTGACATGGTTTGCAAAATCATTTCTAATGGGTTACACAGCACAAGACAAGTGTACTGTATTTCTCACGTTCTGCAAATTATGACTCGGATCTGTTTGGATCTTATTTTCTCTTCCATCCACATAAAGTTAGTAGAAGTAAACAAGTGGCCTCTTGTGCATTTATTTCCTGAGTTGCCGTAAAACTACTGAAAGTTTGGTCTTGCAACCTTTATTTGATCGTGTTGGACATTTTAATTGTAACATATTTAATAGAAATATATAAGGTCTAATTGTTTGCCTTTGCATTAATGGTTACAGGCACAAATAATCAGCAAGGCTGAAGGCATGCAATCTTCCGCACATCAGTTAATCCTCAATGTCTATTAAAAACACCTAAACTTGTAATTCCCTTGACAGAGCACGTAGGATGGCCTTTCTCCATCTGCTGTTTCTGCTGATGAGATGCCAAATGTCTTTACAGACACTCTCATAGAAAAGGATGGAAATGCAATTACAAGAATCATGCTCTTAAAAGCAGCATTTTAGAAAAGGTGAGTGGTTTTATACACAATAGATCACCACACTGGGATGATTATGGATGATGTTCATTTACAATAAAAGAGAACTTTATCTGCATCTTATATATTGTTTTATGTCAAAGAGATGATGTATGAATATCTCTCACACATCAGTGGGTACTAATTCAAGCTTTCCTTTCTCATTATTCATGTACCTCGCTATGAAAAGTAGAGTGTTTCATTATTGTAGTTTTATTACTCTATACACAACGATTAATCCAGTGGAATACTCAGAAAATAAATAGCAAAACACTTTTTAAAGAGGACCATTCTTTTATTGCTATTTAGGTAAGCACATTTTTAATGTGTCCGTGTCTATATATTATTTACAATTTAAGATTTTTAATGTCATGGGATTGGCCGTTAATTCAACATGAATAATCTAGAGGAATAAATTAACCAAGTCTAATACCGGAATATTTTTATTATTCAGGATCTTACTGTTCTCTGGAAATACATTGTACACCATGTATCTAATAGGGAACTTATTGCCACCCGATATAACAACATTTCTTTTAGGTGTATAATAGGTGGAATTGAGAGACTGTCTCTCACAGGAATTTACATGTGGAGCATAAACAAAGTGCAAACTAGTGGGAAAGAAGTGAAATGGTGTGTGTGTGTGTGTGGGGGGGGGGATGAAATAAAAAAGCAACTACATAGCAATCAAATACTATAATACTTGAACAGATCCAGATAAGGGAAATAATTGGCAATATGTCCACAGGTCCATAGAAGAGATGTGGGATATTTTAGCTAAAGTTTGCCCTTATACTGCCATTTTCGCGCATTTTCAAGCAATTTTGAACTTTTGTTGAAATTTGTCAAAACCATGAAATAAAGGGAAAAAATGAAAACAATTGCAAAGCAAATGTAAAGACATTTGCACGTTTCTAATACAGTACAGTACAGTAGTACAAAAAACATTCAACCACAGAAATAAGTCAAATACAACAGCTGCTACATTACCACACCCCCGTGTCGCATCCAACGAGTCCCTTAGCCCTTGAGTCATAACTACCACTCTCATGTTCATAATGTGAAAAAAAAAAAATGGTATTCCAGCTTGGCATGGTGTGGCACCCACATTAGTTTAACTCTCACGTGACATTGTTAGAAGGCTGAAACTTACTTTTTCCTTTGTACGCTTTAGTCTTTGCCACTTTAAAATAAAAACACACAGCTAATCTGCTGTATGATTACATTACTCTTTGCTAACACTTTTTATTTGTAGTGAATATGGTCTACTTATTATACCCAAGGTTCTTGGTCAAGAAAGGGCTGTATATGTCCCTTATACTGATCACATCATGCGTTGCTGATTCCTGTTCTAGATACATGAATTGTTCCCCCCATGTCAATTTCATATCAGTGTTCTGCATAATCCAATTGGGGTAAAAGCCTCACATTCTTTAATATAATGTCGGTGAATGATGTCCCTAGCTTTTTTTTCAAGAACTTAACTGCAAAAAAACAAAATATTATTAAAGAAAACATATGTAACCCTCCTTACCCGGCTTCTAGTGAGATTACATGAGGGGTGTATTATATGGCAACTCTGCATGGTTTACCTTAACTCAGGGGCTGGATTCAGGTAGCAAGGTTGTAGAATAATGGGCACCAGAAACAGTTGTAGTACAACAGTCATTTATTCATATCCCCAAGCACAGGAACCGCTCATACAGATATGAGTAACGTTGTACTGTATTTTATAACAGACATACATGAATACAGTTCTTCCATTAGTGCCCAATATTAACACTTCCATCAAGGTACTTTGAATTAGTTGCTCTGAGTAAATGTGGGACCCGGCCCCTCCGGTTTGATTTGGAACCATCAACGGTATTGATCCTTGCTGGGTCTTTTCCTGCTGGGTCTTTTCTTACTTGACCTAAAACATTTTGCCATCTTGGGAACTGCTACTTCCACACAGACTGATGAGGAATATTAGTGCCGATCCGCGGTAATAGCTGATCTGCCAGCACCCGGGAGCCATCTTTCTGAGGGCATTGGTGGCATGCCGTATTCCTTTTATTACTTATTCTGGATTCCGTTCTATCTTTCTGGGATCCTCAAAAAACGGTTACTGTGCCTATCTACAACATAATAATCAGAGGGGCCTGGTCTATTTCTTTAGAAACATTATTGATCTACTCTCCCCGAGGTTCCTCTCCTCATGTCTTCCTGGAACCTAACCTTTTAGAATACCCCTGCATGACGTCTGGATCCCCATAGCAACCTAGGGTGGGGCCTAGCATAAAACAGTCATGTTAGTAACCCTTTAGGATGGGGGATAACACATACTATGTACATTTTCTAAGTCCTAGTTAAGGACATCTATGTAACTGAGAAAATAATGCAGCAATCATTCCAAAGTGGCAGTAATCAGGGATGTAGTATAAAGGAGTTTTTAGAAAGTTTGTATTGCCTGCTGGTTTCAATAACTATGGAGCAATATCACATCATGTAATTAGTGTGAAGAAAAAAAAAGTACAACTTGTTTTCCACTTCCATTTCCAACATAGGAACCACATAGAATCAATATAGGAAGTCAATGCCTAGTCACTATATTCTCCCATATTCCATTCATAGATCTGAATTTGTAGCTGTGTTCTTATAATGACAGCTGTGTAATGTTAGTTTAATGCCACTTGTATGCTTTTGTGCTGAACACTTTATCAATCCTGGTGGCACTACAAAAATGTTCACCAATACTGTATAGTGCTCCAAGAACGTTTGCTCAGATTGGCAACTGACATGACAAAGCTGGACCTGGGATACTCTTAACAACAATCGACTTTTACATTGAGCTTTAATGAGAGCATGTAGAGGAGATAGCTGGGAGAAAAGACTCCCAGCGACACAGATTGCTAACAAGAAAACTAAAGATTAGCTATTAAATGTTGAAACTGTTTAAAAATATTGCAAAATGTTCCCCTGCTGAGACATCAGGTCTTTTGACATCATAAATCCTCATCTCCTCTGAATTTCTGATCTGCATCCATTTAAGGATGCTCTACATCTGATTTCCAATGCCCAGTCCAGTGGGAGATAGCTCATTCAAGGTTTATCAATGAGACAAATATTCACAACATATGGTTTACCCTTGAAGTCTCGGGCCACAGTAATACATTACAAGTACAACAAGACTTCTGATTTGATTTTGTTTTGTGAAATACTTAATTAATACTTTATTGTTTTTAATGTTTTTGGCAGCCAACATTTTTTCTCTCCTTTTAATGTCTTGTGGGACATAGGCAGGTATACGTGTGCTGGTAACATCAGCAAGGTGCATTTCACAGGTTCATCTTCTTACAGTGTTTCCTTTGAGACTTTATTTGCAAAGGCAAAGAGGATTGCATGTCTGACTTACTGGTAGAAATGAATACCTGCTCTCGATAGCAACCAAGTGCAGATTTAGAATCAGAATGAATATTTCAGTGTCATGTGCAGCCACATTCACAAACACGTGAATTTGCAGAATTATCATCAATGCAGTTATTTGACTGCTTCTCCACCTGCAACTCAGATCTCACTGAAATCTAGAGCGAGCATCCATGGCAAATATTGAACAAAATATAAACAAGACAAACAGATCAACATAGGAGATTAACTGTTTTACTTGGAATGGGATAAATACTGCTTGTGTGTGGTTTTTTTTAAAATTTACTTAAAGCTGCAGTTCAGTCTTTTTTTTTTTAATTAATTTTTTTTATTCAATAGTTTCATGTGGGCAATCTCTAATTACCTAAAGAACTGTATAGTTGCCAGTCAATTCGTTCTCCATGTATTGATCGGCGAAATTTGGTGAGATCTTTAGTGAAGGGATCTGTTTTTCATATGCTTCTGTCAGTCAGTGGAAGCTCATGAATATTCATGAGCACTCCTGCACTGACATGTGCAAGGGGGAGGGCAGGGTTGACAAAGGGGTGTGCCAGGGCTTGTGACAGGACATGAAGGGGCAGTGCCTTAGCAAATGGCTGTTAAAATAGAACACAAGAAAATTGGTCTTTCAAAGTTGTTTTTTTAAAAACAGAACTGATTTATTAAAAAAACACACATGCAGGATATTGACTGAACTGCAGCTGTAAACAAAATAAATTCCACTAAATTCCATTGCATGCACAGTTAAAGATAATATATGTTATAGGCGTATATAAAACATGAGATAGCTTTAGTTTTGAAAGAACTTAGACTGATGGTAGCTTTGAGAGTCTTGGGTTGATTGTTCCAGGTGTGAGGTGCACGGTTAGAGGAGGAGTGGCCGGATACATTGTTGAACCTTGGGACCATGAACAGTCGTTGGTGTCAGATCTCAGATGATAAGTACTGCGTGTGGTAGGGGTGAGGAGCTAGTTCAGACAGCTTTGAAGGCAAGACAGGAAAGATGAACTTTGCTCCTAGACTCAAGTGATGACCAATCTAGTTCTTTGAGCATTTCACAGTGATGTGTGTTGTAGTTGCATTGGAGAGCAAAGCGGTATATTGAATTGTAGAGGGTATCAAGTTTACTTAGTAAAATAAAAAATTGTTGGGTGTTACTTTGACTCCCAGCCAAAGGGAGAAATTTACTACATGGCAGTCCGGAGCCCACAATTTCTTTTAGTGCCACAAGATGCCATCCAGCTTCCGCCATGTGTACTAAGCGCCTGGAAGTAATCTTTCAGCTGGTACATGAATAGAAAAAGACAGAACAAGCACAAAGCAATCACCAATGGTGAAATCAATGTGAAGTAGAGTGATTAAGATCCCATAAAGGACAAGAAATAATCAAAATTGATTGTGATACAAATAACCTTGGGTAAGATGCAGCTCAAATCAGGATGTTTCCCAACATCCACATGGTAAGATAGCAGCAAAATTGAAGCGCAAACTTAGCTCAGGGTACATGTGAAAATAAAATCAAAAGACATAATGCAATACAGCTACAAAAATTTACTAAAGTGTTGGATAAGAGTGTAGATTTTCAACTCAGAGGCTGTGAGATAAAAACAGGTGTTTTATCACCATGTGATTTCTCTGAATGTATTTGAGAGGTATGTTACGTATGATTCAAATGGCCATGGTATATAGAAAGGAGAAAGAAATGCAGAACATAGTGCAAATGCAGCTTTATATAAATTACACAGATAGAGCAATGTAAGATCAAACTCACATGCTCCCAGACAAATAAAAGCAATTTGACCACTGTGAGTCCAGAGGTATGACGACCGGAGACTCCAATCCTCAGCACTGGTCTCCTGGAGCTCCAGTCTGCGCGTGCCGACAGTCGATCATATCACCAAGGGAGGCGGGGCATGTCGCATCCCCATAGCAGTGAAGAGAGCGGGGACACCACAGCAGTTCGTTATACTTTACAGTTAACCCTACACATTTCACTCAAAAGCGAGCTTCCTCAGGGATTCAGTAGGCACTCAAAGCAGGGAGCTACATTTATACCATTCTTGAGGTCGTCACGACACAGCTGCCAATTAAAAATCAATTAACATACAATTGCAAAGCACTTTAAAGAAATGTGCAAACCATTCAACAATTAACTATCATCCAATTGGAGAAGTAGAAGAAAATTATCTAAAGGAGACAAACATGTGTTACTAAAGAAAATACACAGGAATGACAATGTAATATGCAAATATGCCATAACAAAACACTTTACAAAAACGTGCAAACCATTCAAAAAGTTACTATCATCCAATTGGAGAAGTATGAGAACATTTTCTAAAGGAGACAAACATGTGTTAGTAATGGAAACGCACATTAAAGATAAATAGGCCCCAAGTTTGTTAAAGTTTAAACAAAGTGAAAAATAGAATAGTTGGATAGATAATAAACCTAAAGGTTTTTTTTCAAATGCACTAGATGCAAGGCATTTCAATTTGGTCACCAGAAAACCGACTACTTTACATCTCATGTAACCAAAGAAACCTTTAAAATGTCAACGTTTATCAAATGCAGGAGCGAAGCGGTTATTTAAATGCGGATTTGTCCTTGTGGGCTACAGTATGTAGGACGCACAATCCGACCATTGTGAGTCAGAATACTGGGACACATAAGAAATATAGCCATAGGCGTAGAAACACATAGTGTATCATCCCATTTGAAGAAATGGCACAGCTCAGACCGTACTGGGCTGGTTTACATATGGGATAGACACAACTGAAATTAATTGGAGAGGTGGGAATAAGATCAAATTAATCTCACTACAGGAATCCTTTTGAATATATAAATTACATACCGTGCAACCTCTAGGTTTAATCATTGATATTGATCTCAATTCATTTCTTACATAGCCTCTCTGTGTTCTTCCCTTTCCCCTAATTTCTTTCCCTTAATTCCATTAGTGTCCCATTAGCTAGGAGTGTATTTCCTTATTAATATCCTCCATGCGAGGATTGGCAGTTTTTGTATTTTTAACTTTTTAAGGTTGTTCCTTCTTCTGTTATGTTGCAATCAATATATTTTTCTTTGCATCATCACAGTTTATTCTAAA
Source organism: Ascaphus truei (assembly GCF_040206685.1). Lineage (NCBI taxonomy): Eukaryota > Metazoa > Chordata > Amphibia > Anura > Ascaphidae > Ascaphus > Ascaphus truei. Next base: position 253,291,444 of record NC_134486.1, read on the forward strand.
GTATGTAAAACACCTTATTTTCCCTATTATATACAGTGTAAAATGTCTTTAAGTCATATACTTAGTGGCAAGATATTTTTTACTATAATTGCATATTACATTCCATTTCTGTGTATTTCCTTTACTAACACGTTTTTCTCCTTTAGAAAATATTCTCAAACTTCTCCTATTGGATGATGATTTATTGTTGAATGGTTTGCACATTTCTGCAAAGTGTTTTGCAATTGTATGTTAATTGATTTTTAATTGGGAACTGCGCGGTGACGACATCAAGAACAGTATCAATGTATCTCCCTACTTTGGGGGACTACTGAACCCCTGATGAAGCTCGATTTTGAGTGAAATGCATAGGGTTAAATGCAAAGTTTCTTCACTAATACGGGGACGCGACCTGCCCCGCCTCCTTCGGTGACGTCATCGACCGACTGCTCACGCAGATGGGAGCTCTGGGAGACCAGTACTGAGGTTTGGAGTCTCAGGTCATCATATCTCTGGACTCAGAGTGGTCAAATTGGTTTCATTTGTCTGGGAGCAGGTGAATTTGGTCTTACATTGCTCTATCTGTGAAATTTAAATAAAGCTGCATTTGCACTATGTTCTGCATTTCTTTTTCCTTTCAATGTATCGTGGACCTCTGAATCATATCGTAATATACTCTAAGGATCCGTCTATCGCACCCACCCCGGCGCGCTCTCAGGCTACCTAGACGGGTGTCCTGCCTCCTGCGGCGCATCTCTCGGACCGACGAATGCCAGCATTCCTTCTAGGGGAGCGCGCAGACCGCACTCGGCACTAAGTGCCGTTCACGCTGGCCCCGTCCCCAGGCTTCGCTCGCGCGGCCGCATCATCGTCCCGCGGCACGCACCCGCTGTGCGATACACCCGCGCATAAACGCAGAGTCTCCTCAATTCCTCTGTCTTAAAGGATACACCTGTGCTGACTCTCTCAGCCAACCACTTCCAGCTCATTGGACTATTCTGCCTTATATGCTGAGCCTGCCCTCTGGCACATTGGCTGAGCATAACCTTGTTTATGTGCGCTGTGCTCACTGCAGTCCTGCCTCCTGTCTGAGCCTTACCTGTCTTGTCCTGTGTTGCCTGACCGTGGCAAGTATCACTGACCATCCTGACCTCTCCTAACCCGACCCGGCTACCTCGACCTATCTACACTCCAGACGCGCCCTCGCGGCTGTGGGTTGGCATTTATCAAATCTCCACCTCGGCCTCGCGGTCACGCCTTGTTTGTGGTGAGTGCATCGTTACATATACCTCTCAGATACTTTCGGAGACATCACTAGGGGATAAAACGCCTGTTTATCTCACAGCTTGTGAGTTGAAAACTGGACTCTTAACCAACACTTTAGTACATTTTTGTAGCTGTATTGTACAATGCTTGCTGGTAGATGAAGTCTGTCTCCAGAGGATGCCTTGTGAAAGATGTGTTCTGGCATCATCTGTCAAGAATAACAATTTTAATATCAGACATCATTTATTAAGCATCAGTAGTCACAATCTATCCCTGTGAATGTACAAAAATGTCATTTTTACATAGGCCTATAATAGAGTTTGTCAAACCTAAAAAGTTAGGTAAGTGGACACCCAAAAAGTAGACTTTCCAAAATATATCTGAAGGAGCAAGAAAAGAAAAAAAGAGAAGAAAAAAAAGGAATATAGGGTAGTAGGTTTGGTGTAAATTTGTAATTCTCCCAACTATTTTTTATGCAATTACATTTTTTCCAAGAATATATATCGCCTTTCTAATAACCAGCCTTCAGGAGTGAACGTCTATATTATAATCTTCTCTTTACCTCAAAAGGGAAACCATGCAATAGATAAAGCCCAATGTGTAGTACCATAGAGAAGATTGAGTTTCATAAAGCTTATTATTGTGAACTCAACTCACATTTAATCCAATCTTTCCAACTTAAACTTCCAGGCTTGATCCAATCTCTTGTCCTTTATCTTTACCTCGGATGTAATGGAAAAAAAGCCCAATTGTGTAGTATTGTCAAAGATAGAAAGCTTTAAATAAAATGTATAATTGCTCACATTTATTTTCTTTTTCACAGAGGCACTACTACGAAACCACCGAGCTGTCCCACACCACACCAGCCTACTTGCTCATTCTCCAAACCACTTCCGGTCCTTGCAGTTGCGTGACCTCTGGTCCTCTTTTACTCCTCCCTGTGGTCTGTCACCCAATGCTTTGAAAGAGCCCTCTTGCTGCTTTCTCTGTGGTATTATTGCAAGGCAATCTTTCTGGGTTTATATAGTCTGTGGTTTCTTAACCCTTCACTAACCCTCCTCTTCATTCTGATTAAAATACACGTAAATACCACAATTATCTTTAATAATACAAAATTAAATAAAATGTCTATCTAAATAGGCCTATATGTTGAAAACAACCATAATATAATATAATGAATACTATATAAATAATACAAAATAATAATCATGTGTTGTGTTACTTTACTAACATATAATACAATAACTCTTCATTATTTAAGTAATAATCTCTGAAGAACAGGGCATTACTGG
>NC_134486.1:253296480-253413980 GCF_040206685.1 Ascaphus truei
ACACTAGCATTCAACACCCCATATGACTATCAGCAGTTAAACACTTTCTTAGAGCAAGAAGCATAGAACACTACAAACATAACCAGTTTGTAGTAGAGCTGCTAGAATTTGTGTTAACCCACAATTTCTTTCTCTTTAAAGGTAAATATTACCATCAACAGCAGGGGACAGCCTTTGGCACAACTTGTGCACCCACATATGCGAATATATATCCGGAATGGTGGGAGGAGGGTAAAGTGTTCACAGAAAATATGGCGGAACACACCCAGCACATCGAATTGTGGTCGCGCTACATCGACGACGTACTGGTGGTATGGAATGGGACAGAACAACAATTCCATACATTTGTGAAAGCCTTAAATCTAAACTCTCATAAGGTTAAATTAACAAGTGAGATTAATTCTGAGAGATATATATTCTTAGATTTGGAGATCTTCAAAGATGACATTGGACACCTACAAACTACAGTACACACTAAAACCACGGCTACTAACAATCTGCTGTTGGCAACCAGCCACCATCCTACACCCCAGATACAAGGAATTCCAGTGGGATAGTTCCTAGGAGTAAAACTGCACTGCTCCACAATGAACGAATTCAAAACACAGTCACAGATTATGAAGACAAAATTCTTGAATTTTGGCTATAGTTGTTCATGTGCGGATAAAGCATACAAATGAGCCAAATATACAGACTGTAATGCGTTATTGTATGGTAAAAAAGATGATCAATCAGAGAAGAACATGATTAGAATCATAGGTACCTACAATAAACAGTAGAGGGAAGTAAGGCAGGCACTCACCAAACATTGACATATCTTGTTGAATGACGAGGATTTCAAGAAAACTTTAAATGCAACTCCGTCTATAACGTATTGATTAACAAGGAGCCTTTCTGATCTACTAGTCCATCGCCATTACCAGGCTCAACAACCAACTACATGGTTGAACACAAAAACATTGGGAATCTATCGCAGTGGTTCATGTAAAGCTTGCCAGTACATACACTCTTCTAAAGAATTTAGTAACTGGAATAACATCAAAACATAAAATCAGGAGCTTTATAAACTGTAAAACTATGGGTTTTAAAACCAGGAGCTTTATAAACTGTAAAACTATGGGTGTAATCTACATGGCCACATGTAGATGTGGAATTAAATACGTCGGCAAGACTTCACGTCAATTTAGACGACGTATTTTGGAACATGTGAGAACCATCAAGAACAACTTAGATACACCTATAGCGAGACACATCAATTCGGTTCACGAGGGGGACGCTACCTATTTAACATTCCAAGGCATTGATCATATGTCTTTGGGCATCAGAAAAGGAGACAGATAATGCTTTGCTCAGGAAAGAGGCCAAATGGATTTACACAATGGGAACATTATCTCCCAGAGGTCTTAATGAAGGTTTTGTGTACTCCGCTTTCCTTTAGCTGACTGCATTTTGAATCCAAAAACATTCAACTTGAAGATCAAAAGTTCTGAATACCTGTCTTAAATGAAAACTCAAACCAATTTAATAAAGTACAACGTCTCAAGGGCAATAAAAGTACAGTATAAAAAATTAGAACAAAATGGTCACACAGTATATTACCGTTGGGGAATCACAGAAATCCATTGCACTAAATAAAATCATATAATGAACAGTATTATTACTACTGTATGCCTAATAACAAAAATAATCAGTACAAGCAACAATATATACAAAGGGTATAATGAAGGCCTAATGTATATAGCTGTAACCAAAACAGCTAAGACTGACCAGTTCATTATATTGGAACCAGAAATGGCTATTTTCTTTATAAGAGCAAGGTAATATCCATTTGTTAATAGTGTTAGAATAACATCTATCTAACACTGAATACTCAGGACTAGCCAATGAATTATTATTTTTATGATTGTAACATACTGTAGCAGAACATGGGTCAGCTTACCATACATTGTATATCTGTGATGCTTGAAAATCTGACATGCGTTAGGCACCTGTATATGGGAATAAATAATGTTCCGTTACTTGATAAAGTGCATAAACACCCAAGATCATCATTAAGCTGGTGACATACTGTATGAGAATATGGAGAGTATGTTTCCTGCTATTGATCATAACGATTATCACTCTTTTTTAATATTTAACTTTATGATAAATTGCTTTCCAGTATTTTTAGGGTAGTCTCTATCTTATCATCAGCTATTATAGAAGGCCAAATTTTGCTTAGGGTACATTGAATCGTGTTTTTAGGCAACTTATTGTATTGGTATTTCAGTAACTCCCAGCCTTCATGTCATGGTATTATACTGATTAATGCTGCATTCAACAGCTGATCCAAACACAGACGTGACAATGGCAACCCTGGGGTATAGAAAGCTGATGCAAGCAGAGATCAGCCCACCCACGAAGAAGATCCGTTCGTGAACGAATCGTGCGTCGGGTTTGAATGACGTAGTTACCGTGACATCACTGATGCGACCGCAGCTTTAGGCTACGGTCTCTGCTAGTTCCTCCTTGATACTTCCAGCTACTATTCTAGCAAGCTTAACTACTGCTGCGACACACTTTATTCGAGCAAATACCCAGTATGTACCTGGCAGATACCTGGAATGCGCCACTCCTCACCTCAGACAAGCCCCGTTGCGTTTGCCTTCCCAGCCATGGTTCATGCCTGGCTGATGGGCGGCTGATCTGTTAAATGATAATGATTAGGATTTAATAGGCTGCAATGCTTCGTGTGTCTACCAGATGGCATAAATTCATGAATTGTAATGCAGTATATATATATATACTGTGCAGTATTGCAGCCAGCGGGAATAAAATGCTTCAATCCCTGGCTGGAAAATAACGCAATGCACTCGGGCAGAAAACAGTCACAAACCTCAATACATCCGAGTATACCCGAATTCGTGGGACTAGCCGAGCTCGAATAAAGTGTGTCGCCAGTGTATGTTGTGGGCCCCAGGAGGCAACCACGAGTATCATATAGCACTCTAAGTTACGACTCGGACAGCGGTAGTGCTCCGGTGCTAAAGACCGCCGATATCATCCGGCATCCATCTCTGGGACGGTTGGCACGAATTACTGTGGTTAGCCTTTTCATATAGTCCATAGGGTACACGCTCTGAAGTCCACACAGTGGATTTGTCACAGTCCCCTTTTTTAAGGTGTAAAATGTGGACCCAGACTCTACATTTAGTTCGATTGACATCTGTTCAAATAGTGACCTAATTGCACACATCCTACCCAATGGAGAGTGTATGTACCGACTGGTTTTAGGAACCCTGTACTTCATACACATCACTCTGTGAGGTCACATATACAAAGGTTTCTGTTACATACCCAATATATTACTTTATGAGTGTCTCTGCATGCCTTATAATATCATACTAACCTGGCATATGATACATTTTACTTAGAATCACACAACATGTTGCCATCAAGCACCCTAAAGCATTATTATTGCCACAATAACTAGGAATCCTTTACACTATGTAACCCTGCTTCCCCCCTTCCCCCAGACTCTACGGTGGTGTCTAGGGTGCATGACGGCAGATTACATGCGGTGTGGTGCATACCTATGAGGAACAGGAGGGCCTGAGCTTCCCGCGATGTTATTGGGGAGCCAGGACCGGGCTTCTGGGGTGGTAGCCTCCATGATCTCTTAGTGGTGCAGCGCCTCCATCTTCTATACTCCCACGAATATGGGACAGGACCTGTATAGAAGAACCCCTTGGGTCCCAGGGTAATAGCTTCCAATTCACACACAGTCTTTGGTAACAAAGGATAGTCTCTTTTATTGGCAGATCAGCAACTCCCAAGGGTAATGGCGTCCAGTAGCCGCAACAACAACAGCAAAGCTGTACTTATTTCTCCGCTCTCCTCTCACACCGATAATTCCTTCTCTCCTTCCCTCCAAGTCTCTCCTCCGACAGGATGGTCTGGGCTAGGGCGTCAATACCCCGTGGCCCACCCCCGAGGTTATTCTCGCGGTGGGGCTTGGATTCTCCCCATCACCCCAGGCAGTGGGGTGAGGGAATTGTTCCACCAGGTCTATAACTCTATCAGGTCTACTAAAGGAGGCTGAATCTCTCCACTCCTCTCTCTGCTCCTGCACGCTGCGCAGGGGAGACCGCTGTCTCCTCCAACTCCTCGGACCGATCCGCAGGACTCTTCGACTCACGGCATACTACCTGAACTGCAGACTCTCGGCATAACTAACCGGCAACTCCAGACTCTCGGCATAACTAACTCTACTCACAGGAGTTGGCTGCTAAATATCGGGCTAGCCCCGCCTCTCGTGATGTCAGCAGAACCTCCCCTCTTACACACGCCTGCAGCAGAGTCCAGGCTGCATCTACCACTCAGAGCAGGGCTATGAAGGGGGGAAAACCCATGATGATTACTGGGGCCTGATCTTAACAGGACTTACCACAGTAGAAGGGAGATAGGTATAGCCTGTGCTGTTTACAGGGGGCTACACTTATAAGACTTACATGCAGCGAAAGTGGGCAACTGATGAGTGACTTTGTATGCTACAAGATATTACTCTGATTTGGCGTGTAATACTAATTATAGGGACACACAGCTTGCTGCTACAGTATGAAGTGTTTGAAAGTACAATTACTGCTGCAATAATTAGGAATCCTATATACTACAAAGGCTTCCATGCAGCTAAAGTGGAAAAATATATAGCACTTAGCGTCATTTAGGTTTTATATTTGTTTTTTTTCAGTTCTCATATAATCAATACATTTAATTAAAATTAGTGGAGTTAGAGTGCTTTAAATAGGGACTCTTCCCCTTGTTTGTATATATATAGGTGTAGCCAGGTTCCCCCTGCCTGCCAAGCCCCCCCCTCACCTTCCTGGCGATCGCGGGTGCCGCCGAGCCCAATGGCGGTCCCGTTGGCCGATTGGAAGTGTGGGGGCGGTCAGAGTCCTGCTCGGGGGTTGCCGGGGACGCGTGCAGCCGGTTGTCAGGGCCGCGATCGCGTCGTTAGGGCTCCCGGCGCTCCCGAAGCAGGGCGGCGAGGGCGCCGCCAGCTTCTAAGTGTTTGCGCATGTGCAGTGCGGATCTTGGTGCGGTGGCCAGCCAGGGACATTGCGCATGCGCAGTGATAGCGTGCAAACCCTAGCCTACCAGGGACAGGCTCTTGGAAGGGACTACAAGTCCCATGAGCCTCAGCTGCGCCCCACGTGATGCCAGGGAGCCAATAGGGCTGAAGTATTGCCCTGCAGGCAAGAGAAAGATACATTTTCGCGGGTTTGCAGCTACGCAGTCAGTCAGGACCAGGACAAGCTAGGGGAAGGAGGTGAGTGCAGGGGTGAGTGATCCACTGCATTAGGCCAGCAGCCTCCCTAGGTCCCAGTTAGGTCCTGAGACACTGTTTAGCTTGTGGTGCTATAGGGACAGGCCCTAGATAGGGACACTGCCCCATTAGCTATTTGGATAGTCAGGGACACAGCGCTGAAGCCGTACAGCCCTGCGAGGTGGGTTCTGGGCTCAGAACGCCACCAAAGACCCTGAGACTAAGGTGATATTATCCACGCTGGAATTCACCCAACGCGGTATGGAGGACGACGTCGGATCGGCGGAATCCCTGACGTAGTCTGCGGAACCCGGGGTGGGAGCCCCGGGCAGGTATCAATCTTCAAGTGCACCAACAATCCTACATTATACTCACACGGTGCCGGTGGCTGCGCAGTCACACATATCATCTCACCCAAAGAGTACGGGACATATTGTGTGGGGTTATTGGACACGGGGTGGGATCACTCGGTGTAGGTGGGAGCGTCCTGCGAGACGCAGTAGTTAGTGTCTCCTCCCGAGGGGGACACCTGTTATACATGAATACGTATTGCAACAGTAAAGTCATTGGTTATTTTACATACAGTGTGTTGAGTGAGATATATATTTGTTCTGCGAGGAACCACTCCTCCTCTGGCGGGAGTCATCGCAGGTGGAGGCGTTGCACCAAGAGATTGTATTATATGTATGTACCCCAGGTTCCCCGTGGCAGAAGCTCAGCCCTCCTGTGAGCCAACAGGTAATGCACCACACCTATAGTAACACCGTATGTTTCTCCGCACCCACAGTATAATCTGCGCTTGGGGGGGGGGGAAACCCGTTACATTAGAGGCGCTGCTGAGATAAGTCCTGGGGTGCCCTATGCAGTAGTTTACGTAGTATCCTATCAGTCAGCATGTCTGCGCTCACGCCCAAACAAGTGGCCGACTGGGCCGAAAACTGGGCGAGCTCCTGCGACACGTAGTCGCCGTAGACGGGGTACCTGCCGATGTATTCATGTTTACTGTCTGCAGCGCAGTAAGGACATTACCTGGTCTGGCGGGCGCCCGCCTCATCAGCAAGCACTACAACATTGACCGGCAAGAGAACACTCTATTGCTGGCCACCGAACAAGCTATACCCCCTGATAGAGGCCCACGAGTAGTGTATCTACCAGAGACTTTACCGCAAGGGTGCCCTCTAATTTACCCTGGAACCGTTTCCAGTCACGTAACTTCCCTTACCAGACATGCGGGTTGGGAAGATAAAGAAATGGCCGCCAGTACACCCATCAGATCAGACATATCTCTACCCCGAGTGACCTTCTCTTCTGATGCTAGGCAAGGAGCCACCAGCTGGGCCGGTAGCCCGCCAACATCACCGGTCCCTAACCGGTTAGTGAGCAGCTTCACCCCAACCCCTAACAGTCAGGGAGCGGGAATCGCAAGTTCCTCAGACAGTGGCGGCTCCATGCTAGGAGTGACATTCCCGCAGCTTGTGGAAGCGATAACTACGTCCACCCAAGCTCAAAATTACAGGAAGTTGAAGGCGTTTTCAGGAATGGTTCCTGTCCCCGCCGGTGAGGAAAGCATTGAGTCTGGAAGGAACACACCCTCAAGGTGATCGATGAATGGCCCTGCTCTGAAACGGTTAGACGTCAGAGAATCCTGGAAAGCCTCCAACCCCCAGCAGCCACCATGGTCAGTGCACAGCGCGACCAAGACCCTGATCTCTCTGCTCATCAGATGGTAGACTTGTTAGTCCGGATCTATGGCAAAGATGAAGAGGAGAGTGAGCTGTGGTTCAAATATTACGGTCTGCGACAGAAGGAGAAGGAAGATCTGTCATACTTCCTTCAACGAATCCAGCTGGTCCTGTGGAAATTGCGAACTTGCGGCCTCATCCTAGCTTCAGAGATGGACGAATACCGGCGCAAGCAGTTCCTCCGAGGGGCCATTCCCACTCATCACATGACCAGGTGCTCACTAATGGAGGGGCCTCCCCCTACCTTTATGGACATTTTGGGGATCGTCAAAGGGCATGAAGCCTATACCAAACTGCATACAGGCACCAAGGTCAAAGATCCCCCTGTGAGTGACATCCCGGGTGTCTCCGCTCGCCGGATCAAGAAACCTGTCAAAGAGGAAGAGGAGTCACCCAAGTCGCCCTCAGCGAAATGCCGGACTTCGGGGAGATCCTCTCCCACTTACCCAAGATGATGGGATCCTACAGATATCGTCTGCTATGGCTGTGGACAGAAAGGCCATTTCTCCAGAGAGTGCCCTAATGGAATCACCCAAGAAAAGAAACCGCCTAGTAAAGGAAGCCCGGCTAGGTCCATGATCTGTCGGATACAGACCACAGAAGCCAAGACATCCGAGGCCACCCCTGCGCCACCCAAAGCTCCTACTGACCTAAGCCCAGACGATGGAATTCCGTTCGGAGATGGGTACTGTCAGGTAGGCCCCTCTGCAATCGTGCGTGTGGTAGTAGAAGGAGTCTATGCTTCTGCGTTACTGGACACTGGGTCCCAAGTGACCATAATCTACCGACCATTCTACGATCAACACCTTAAGCACTGTCCCCTGCGGTCGGCGGAACATATGAAGGTGAGGGGGTTGAGCAATGAAGATTACCCCATCGATGGGGTTGTGAGAATTCAACTGGAGACACTTCAATTGAATACCGGCAAGAAACATCCCATGCATGTGGAGGCAATGGTATGCCCGAAACCTCAAGAACAGTGTCAGTACCCAGTCATCTTGGGAACGAATACGGATATAGTGCGAGCCGTAATCAGAGCCTACCTGAAGGAGACCAATGAGTTACCACTGGCCAATCCACTCCTTGACCCTGTACTGAGAGAGGAGTGCAACAGAGTATATGTTTTAGAGCGTCACGGGGACCTCTACAATCGTCAACGCGGACTGATGACCATTTTACCCGGGGGAGTGCAACGCATGGCCGTCTGGTGCTGTTATCCGAATCGAGATGAGACCGATCATCTGTTCTCTCTGGAGAGTCCCCATGAGGAAGAAACCCAGAGAGGGTATAGGGTAATACCCGAAGTGAGAGAGCGGACGACCAGAATTCCTCGACGAACCTACGTGTATGTTCAAAATATTTCTCTATTTCCGATGGACCTTGATGTAGGACAAAATCTGGGCAGCATATATTCCGTCAGCCCGGTAGAAATAGTGCCCCAGGTGAACGCCGCTGCAGTGGGTGAGCAGTTAGTCGATCTGGACTTCAACTTCGGAGACTCGACGCTGCCAACTGAGTGGAAGGATCGACTGACGGTCAAGCTGAATGAGAGAAGGACGGTATTTTCCACCAGCGAGATGGATGTGGGCCGCAGTCGCAGCGCCCAACACACCATTAGGTTGAGTGATGCCACTCCGTTTCGTGAACGCTCTCGTCGCATCGCTCCCAGGGATGTGGACGATGTAAGGAACGTCCTGAAGGAAATGGAGACCGCTGGGATATTGACGGAGTCTCGGAGTCCTTATGCATCACCCATAGTGGTGGTAAGGAAGAAGAATGGATCTGTAAGATTGTGCGTCGATTATCGAACTCTGAATAATCGTACGATGCCCGATCAATACAACCTTCCTCGCATTGAAGAAATCCTGAATGCTCTAACCGGGAGCCAATGGTTTAGTGTGCTCGACTTGCGATCTGGGTACTACCAGATACCTATGAGTGAAGAGGACCAGGAAAAGACAGCCTTCGTCTGCCCCCTGGGCTTCTACCAATTTACTCGTATGCCCCAAGGTATATGTGGAGCTCCTGCTACCTTCCAGCGACTGATGGAGAAGACAATCGGGGACATGAACCCTCGTGAGTGTCTTGTCTACCTGGATGACATCATTGTCTTCGGGAGACCCTGGAGGAGCACGAAGAGAGGCTGTTGAAGGTGATAGACCGTCTTGGAAAAGAAGGATTGAAGTTATCCCTCGACAAGTGTCGTTTTTGTCACACCTCGGTGACCTACGTGGGACACATCGTGTCTGCTCAAGGAATTGCTACTGATCCAGCCAAGGTGGAAGCGGTAGTGAACTGGCCGCATCCCGAGAATGTCACGGAACTGCGATCAGTCCTGGGGTTCTGTGGGTATTGCTGTCGCTTCGTGGAAGGGTACTCTAGTCGAGCTAAACCCCTGAACAATCTGCTGAAGATATACCCCGAAGATACCGGAAGGAAGGCCATGTCGGCCCGTCAACCGTTTGGCGATAAATGGACGCCCGAGTGTGAACGGGCCTTCCTGAACTTGAAGAAAAGCCTGACTGAAGCACCAGTGCTTGCGTATGCTGATCCAGAACAACCATACGTTCTGCATGTGGATGCCAGTCTCAATGGACTGGGCGCTGTCCTGCATCAAAAGCACCCCGAGGGTCTTTGGCCTGTAGCCTACATCAGCCGCAGTCTGACACCCAGTGAACAGAAATACCCTGTACACAAGCTAGAGTTCCTGGCTCTCAAATGGGCGATCACAGAGAAACTTCATGATTACCTCTATGGTGTTACGTTTGAGGTAAGGACGGATAACAATCCCCTCACGTACATAAATACTTCCGCCAAGTTGGATGCAGCAGGGCACCGATGGCTGGCAACCCTATGTAACTACAGATTCTCTCTGAAGTACAAGCCGGGGCCTTTGAACATTGGAGCTGACGCTCTATCACGACGACCAGGATTAAGTGCTACTCCCGATGATGATGAATGGGAACAGATCCCTGGGCCTGGGATGCGAGCAATGTGTAGCCTAGCCGCCGTCATCAATGATCAAGTGGCCTTCTCCGAACTACGAGTTGCAGATTCGTTAGGATGCCAGTCGCAGGCTATTCCCGCCTCTTACTGCGATCCCAAGGGAATGAACATCACCCATGACAAAGTCATAAGATGGAAAGACTTAGTGGACTATCAAATAAGAGATCCACTAATCGGCATCATGCGGGGAGCTGTTCAAAGAAAGAATCCAGCTCTACTGAAGAGTGCTCCCAGAGACCTGATCACTTTGCTAATGCGTGAGATGGACAAGTTCGAGATAGACAATTGCTTGCTCTATAGGGTAGTCCCATATCACAATCACCCTGATAGGCGACAACTGGTTCTACCCCAAAACTTGAGATATATGGTGTTAAAGTCTCTACATGATGAACATGGGCACCTCGGTGTAGAGAAGACTTTTGGGTTAGTCCGAGACCGGTTCTTCTGGCCCAAGATGCGGGAAGCGGTGGAACAGCACTGCCGCCGTTGTTCACGGTGCGTCCAACGCAAGACGTTGCCTACCAGAGCAGCACCCATGGCCCATCTCAAGAGTTCTGGTCCAATGGACCTGGTGTGTATGGACATTTTGTGTATTGAACCCGATACCCGCGGAATCTGTAACGTACTGGTAATCACGGACCATTACACCTGGTATGCTCAGGCCTTCCCCACAAAAGACCAAAAGGCCATCACAGTTGCAAAAATACTATGGGAGAAGTTCTTCGTTCATTATGCTCTTCCAAATCGACTACACTCCGACCAAGGGCGAGATTTTGAGAGCACTCTGATCCGAGAATTACTCAAAATGCTGAACATCGCCAAATCCCGGACGACTCCGTACCACCCCGAAGGAGATGCTTTGCCTGAACGATTCAACAGAACCTTGTTGGACATGCTTGGAACCCTGAAGGGTGCACAGAAAACGGAATGGAGTCGACATGTAGAAGCGTTTGTACATGCGTACAATTGTACTCGCCATGAATCCACTGGATTCTCCCCATACTTCCTCATGTTTGGGCGGGAAGCAAGACTCCCAGTAGATGTGCGTCTTCGAGTATCAACGGATGGGATACACAATGCTACCCATTTCAAGTATGTGCAAAGGCTAAAGGACAGTTTGCAGCAAGCATATCAACAGGCTGAGGAGTCTACAGCTAAACTGAATGCTGGCAATAAGAGACGCTATGACAATAAAGTCAAGTATCGGGAGCTACGTCCTGGGGACGCTGTGTTGCTTCGGAATCTGGGAGTCCCCGGAAAACATAAACTGGCAGACCGGTGGAGAGACGGTGTATATGAAGTAGAGTCACAGATGCCCGGCCTCCCGGTCTATCGCATCAAAGACACTGACGGCCGGGTAAAGGTTTAGCATCATAACCACCTTCTCCCCATTCCACAAGTAGGAGACGAAGAAGCAGAGATACTGGCCACACCGCTCAACGGTGAGTCCGACTTAGCAGAGATGGGTCAAGAGACAGTAAATAACGAAACCCGCTCTGAAACTCCTGAAGACCCTATGGAAGGACCCTCTCAAAGGGACTATTCCACAGAAGGGGCATCTCCCGGAGGAGCTACGGGTAAAGGGCCCTGTAGGCCAACGCCTACTAAGGTGGCACCAACAGGCCAGCCTTTGGATCCACAGAGCCCGTGCTTTGTGCCTAAAGAGACTGTTCAGAGACATTTCTCCCCTCAAGGGAAGAGGCTGAGCCTCAGGACTGTACTTAATACGCCCCAGAGGGAGTTGCTGAAGAACAGCTCCGTAGGAGCCAAAGAGTCAGGTACCCTCCAAATCGGGTAACCTATGATCAAATTCGGGCACCCCATTATGAGGCTCAACAGTGGTCTCGCAGCAGAATACAGTCTGTCATTGTGATGTTCACTGAGATGTGCAATCTGATCTAGAGATGATAAGTTTAGAGCGCATTGATTGTTACATTTTTATTATATAACGATGTTGTGCCATTTTCATATATAACATTTGTACATAGTTATAATGAGTTGTGTCCCAAGCGAGAACATTGTTTTTTTACCCGGGAGGAGGTAGCCAGGTTCCCCCTGCCTGCCAAGCCCCCCCCCCCTCACCTTCCTGGCGATCGCGGGTGCCGCCGAGCCCAATGGCGGTCCCGTCGGCCGATCGGAAGTGTGGGGGCGGTCAGAGTCCTGCTCGGGGGTTGCCGGGGACGTGTGCGGCCGGTTGTCAGGGCCGCGATCGCGTCGTTAGGGCTCCCGGCGCTCCCAAAGCAGGATGGCGAGGGCGCCGCCAGCTTCTAAGTGTTTGCGCATGCGCAGTGCGGATCTTGGTGCGGTGGCCAGCCAGGGACATTGCGCAGGCGCAGTGATAGCGTGCGAACCCTAGCCTACCAGGGACAGGCTCTTGGAAGGGACTACAAGTCCCATGAGCCTCAGCTGCGCCCCACGTGATGCCAGGGAGCCAATAGGGCTGAAGTATTGCCTTGCAGGCAAGAGAAAGATACATTTTCACGGGTTTGCAGCTACGCAGTCAGTCAGGACCAGGACAAGCTAGGGGAAGGAGGTGAGTGCAGGGGTGAGAGACCCACTGCATTAGGCCAGCAGCCTCCCTAGGTCCCAGTTAGGTCCTGAGACACTGTTAAGCTTGTGGTGCTATAGGGACAGGCCCTAGATAGGGACACTGCCCCATTAGCTATTTGGATAGTCAGGGACACAGCGCTGAAGCCGTACAGCCCTGCGAGGTGGGTTCTGGGCTCAGAACGCCACCAAAGACCCTGAGACTAAGGTGATATTATCCACGCTGGAATTCACCCAACGCGGTATGGAGGACGACGTCGGATCGGCGGAATCCCTGACGTAGTCTGCGGAACCCGGGGTGGGAGCCCCGGGCAGGTATCAATCTTCAAGTGCACCAACAATCCTACATTATACTCACACGGTACCGGTGGCTGCGCAGTCACACATATCATCTCACCCAAAAAGTATGGGACATATTGTGTGGGGTTATTGGACACGGGGTGGGATCACCCGGTGTAGGTGGGAGCGTCCTGCGAGACGCAGTAGTTAGTGTCTCCTCCCGAGGGGGACACCTGTTATACATGAATACGTATTGCAACAGTAAAGTCATTGGTTATTTTACATACAGTGTGTTGAATGAGATATATATTTGTTCTGCGAGGAACCACTCCTCCTCTGGCGGGAGCCATCGCAGGTGGAGGCGTTGCACCAAGAGATTGTGTTATATGTATGTACCCCAGGTTCCCCGTGGCGGAAGCTCAGCCCTCCTGTGAGCCAACAGGTAATGCACCACACCTATAGTAACACCGTATGTTTCTCCACACCCACAGTATAATCTGCGCTTGGGGGGGGGGGGGGAAACCCGTTACATAGGTAAGAAGTATAACAACGCTGAATTAGATTTTATCTTTATATGTTTTATGCCTTTTCTGATCAAATAAAACTTTATTATTTTGATTACCGGAGAATCTTTCTCTCGTAAATTTATAGTTACTCCACACCGGGCATACCGGAGACACTGGGATGTTATAAAGCATTGGACTTTCACTGAGGAATTAATCTAAAACCACAGCTGAGTGTTCTAACTGCTATATTTCACAACTACCCATTGATGTGTCTCCACCTACCCTCCTATATATCTATTTATCCTCTTAACCTGATATATGCTCCACTTTGATTCATTTACAACTTCAAGATCTTTGATCCTATGGTCTGTATTTCCCAGAGCTTATATTCGGTTTTCTACATGTTACTATTTAGATAGAAAGTTGATTTTACGTTGTAGTAATAAAGATAACTGTTTCATTTATGTATGTTTTAATTATAATGAAGAGGAGGGTCAGTGAAGGGTTAAAACACCACGGACTATATAAACCCATAAATATTGCCCTCCAACAATACCCTTAAGGTAGCAGCAAGAGGGCGCTGTGAAACACATAGGGGAACAGACCACAAAGAGGAGGAGCATGCGAGGACCTGAAGTGACGTATAGTACAGTGGAGAATCAGGAAGAGGGCTGGTGTAGTGTCGGACTGATCGGGTTGTCTCGTAGCAGTGCCTCAGTGAAAAGAAATACAAATGTGAGCAGTTATAAATGATTTTTTTAAAGCTTTCAATCTATTATTGACAACTTTTATGCTTTTTTCACATTACATCTGAGGTAAAGATAAAGGGCAAAGGGATACATCAACACTAAATGTGAGTGCACAATAAATAAGCTTGATGAAAGCCAGTTCTATCTATGGTGAAGGTGAATAGAAGATTTGAATATAGACCTTTACTCTGCTTCACTCTTGGTTTGCTGATTTTATACATTGGACTATATATATATATATATGGAAGTGGAAAATCACCCTAAATAGGGGGAAAGATGGCGGTGCATAATTGATATTTTTGTGAACCTGAATTGTTCCTTATAACTATTCTTCTTATTAGTGTTTTTATTGTCTTCTAAATCAAACCTTTTCTTTTCCTTTTATATTTAATATTTTTCCTATTTGTTTCCCTTATTAATATGGAGGAGGGCAATCAAATAGGATCTTGGAATAGGACTGGTAAGAGAACAGGAATTGATGCTTTTTTTTGAGGATTAGGCAAACATGACTATTATAGACTCTGGCATGCTAATCCCCAATTATTATTTCAGGAGATGAGAATTTGGTGGGAAAAGAATTCCCAGAGGGTTGCGATTACTGAAATTGCCGACATATAGCCTAGATAAAAAAAAGTATTTATGAATGAAGGGCATACAACTTTACACGAATGTTCATGTGCGTTAAAGAACCTCTTAATTTCAGAGAGGGAATCTGTTATAACAGACAGAGGAAATGACACAAACCAGATTACAAATTATTACTAAAATAGGAGATGATTTATTTATTAAAGTAGGTAATGAATTAAGTACAAAAATTGGATGCTTTTGAGGTTTGAGGTTCATATAATGGGCAATAAGAATCAAAATTTTCAAAGGGATAGTCAGGATTACTAATCAAATAGGCAGTACAATCGGGCGAAATTAAAGGTTAATGAGAATAGAGTGGAAAAATATTTAGATGGCTACAACACCAATAGGAATTTAGGAGAAGGAATGAATAAATACATAATAGAGATGCAGATGACTATAGAAATAAATACAGTAATAGAAATGATTACAGTATGAGACACAATAATATAAATAAACAAGTTAAATAACTGATTCTAGATACAAACATTTTAATCCTAATACCCCACATAGAAGATGGAGAACAAATTAGGGTAGTTCTAACTTTTGGAAATTTGAAAGAAAGAGGAGGGATGATGAGCTAACGCAGGGGTCTCCAAACTACAGCCGGGGGCCACATCAGGTGCCCCACAAGATTTTATCTGGCTCGCAACAACTTGATATATATTTTTGCTCATTATATATCATTTCCCAGTGTAAGCACGACATCCTTTCTTTGTAATTGTCACATTTCTCTTTTGTTCTGAATCATATCATGCTGATTACCCCAAAAAGATCCAAAATAAAACTTATTCATTCATTTATAAAATATATAAATATATAAAAATTATAAAAAGATTTTTTTTTCTTTGGCCCGCGAAAATGTGTAGAATATATGATGTGTCCCTCGTACTGAAAAGTTTGGAGACCACTGAGCTAAAAAATAAAAAGAGTTTTTAATACATGAGGGAGAAAGAAGTGATGATTGGAATAGATTAGGGATTAACAGTACCCATGAAATTCCCTACCTAAAAACAGGGTTGAGATCTTTGTCTCACCTAATATAGATTATGCCCGGAAAATACATTTATTGAGCAGTACCTAAGAGAAAATGATGTTTTTTTATCACCAAACATGAATTTAAATCCAAGGACTAAATGACAAAAAGGGGATGTAGAGGAAGAGAGAGAAAGAGGAAATCTGATAAAAACCAATAAATTAATACCAACTTTGGAATCTCCCAAACAGAATGGTATCTTCAATTTATCAAAATCTGTAGTGACAGAATCACAATTTGGCTTACTTAAAAAGGGCTTCTTATTTGCCCCAAGTACCAAGATTAATTAATTCGATCTATCTATATATGTCTATATCTATATATAGATACAAGAATGGGAGTTCGGGATCTCCCCCAGACAGGCGTCCAGGAACCTGTTTCTTCACAGATTTGGAGCAGAGAGAGAGAGAGAGAGAGAGAGAGAGAGAGAGAGAGAGAGAGAGAGAGAGAGAGAGAGAGAGACAGCAGGAAGTTTGCTGCCTGCCTTTTAAACCTCCTCTTTCCAATCAGCAAGGAGACCTACAAGATAGAGTGACATTTTTCTGGTCTGATAGAGTGAGAGAGTTTTTAAACTCTTGTATACTCTCTCACTAGCAGACATATACTCACATATACCATTTAAACCGAAATCAGTTTTCTTCCCATATGAATCGAGGGGTCATATGTGTAATTTATGGGACAATTAGTGGAAAGTGAATTTACCAAATAAAATTTGTTTTAATTTAAAAAACAATATACTGTATATCTAGAAAAGATAACCTCTATCAAGGGGAAAGAAAAGTCGTACGTGATTTAAACGATAGCTATCAGATCTGATCATTAGACAGGCAGATTGGGGGGGAACAGTGCAACAGGACAAAGAGGTTTATGTAGGGGAAGTATTGAGACTCCTAAATAATGCTAATTGATATATTCCATTGAAAAGTCATCCATCAAAGGATTATTTGAATGAATGAGATTGAATCTCCTTAAAGTACAGTCAGATGGTGTTATCACTAAAAATACATGTTCTTTTCTGTTTCAGGCACACCCAAGGATACGGTGTTCTACCAACTACCAAAGGTCCATACGAATTTATTGAACCCACCACCCGACCAATTATATTGGGTATTAATTGCATTACCGCAAACATGTCACAGCATGTGGATTTTTTCTTTCACGTTTGGTCACTAAACTTCAATGATATGAAGGGTTAATTTTAATGCTGGGATAAATAAAAAGCCCAATATTGATGAGTGATAAACTACCTGATGAAGTGATTAGTGAAACGTGTTTTGGTCAGATGTTAGGTCATTGCGCACTGACGTCTGCAATTGAATACACGAGTGAGGAGAGCTTTGTAGAGATGTTGAACAGTGTGGAATGCCAAGAGAAGCCTGGAAGTGGACATCCATGTATGGATGTCTTTAAAATCCGAGATGGCTCTTAGAACCCTGTAATTTGAACTCTGAAGAGATCCTTGACTACAAATATATATTGTACAGTACATGTGAGTAACATATTGCATTTTATCCATATACTGTATCTAAGGGTGGAGATTGTTTGGGGTATACTGTATGAGAGGAGTGAAAGAAGGTGCTAGATGAAGGTGCGCTTTTGAGGAATGATCTGCATGATGTAAATGAAGACGCCTAAAAGCAACTGGAGCTCTTACTTTGAACACAAATGTATTGAGGTTTTGCATGCAATGGAGTTTGTTCAGGGATGGCTTGCTTCAATGGTCATTAAATCCAGGGTTATCCTCAGGAATTTGATGGAAGTAACAGGGCCGATGGTCTTGTTTACCAAAAGTAGAACTTAAAGGTTGTGGAATAGATTGGTTCATTTTTGATGACTAAGGGGTCTGTTCACTAATCTTCGATAAATTTATTGCAATGTCAATCGGGTTGGCATGTTCCTACTGAATGCTATGAAATTTGTGTAAAAACGGTATTCGCTAAGAAAAATCAATTTTTTTGTGTTTGATAACAAAATGTGTGTAAAAGCCAGCATAATGTTTTTGCGAATTGGTCGAACAGCTCAGCTTTTGAAGCCGAAAGTTAAGCAAAGTCTCGCAATTTAATGCCGTCAAAATGCCAGAGTGAGGGGTACAAAAAATGAGAGAGAGTAACAGAGCAACACCAGGGGTATCCAAACTTTAAAAAAAGACTATGAAACGGAAAGTGCGTTTTCCATAAAAATAATTATTTATTGGTCATGTTAGAAAAAAGGCAAGACGTTGCCTTACTAACGCGTTTCGCTCTACAAAGCCCGCTTTCTCAAGGTATATATATTATATCATCACAAATGTATTTATAGATGAATAATAAGGGAACTTACCAATCATAAAACATGGCTGGGATCCACCCCTTAACGCGGTCATTAGCACCTAGTGTGACATGATGATGCGCGTGCACCCACGCCACGGATGCAAGCCCCGCCCACACACCTCATCCAGAGTAACAGCAGGCAAAAGCCTAAGTTGTTCACGCTTGCGTGGCACCCAACTACTGGCATGCCTCCTTCTAAGGTAATGGGAGGTGCCCATAGAGCGGGGGAGCAACCAAGGAACATGCTCGCCCGCGAATGAACAAGATGCAATAGGCATCATAATGATGCGCACGCGCCCTGCACCAACAGGGTAAGTCCCACCCTCGTGCTCTGTATAGATACAATGATGAGTGCAAGTCTGGGGTGTACGCGCTCGCGCAATAACTATCCTTGGTGCATGCATCAGAGTGTTAAGTAGACATAGCCCAGGGCAGGGGAAAGGTGCAATGCGCTGGGGCGCACGCGCACCAGAACAAGACCTAACATGGGCGTGTGCATGTGGCAGCCAACATAGAGAAAATAAGGAAAAACTTTATTAACAAATATATAATGACAAAACAAATTGTTTAAGAAAAAACAAACCAACCGTTTTATAATTTAACACATAATCTAAAAAAGGTGGTTTGTATAATAATATAACTGCACATATGCAAATTAACATCTGGAGATTATTTACTTTGAAGCTACAAATCAAATCAAATTCACTGAGAAATAAGATAAATTAAAATTTATACGTATGTGTATATACACATAATGGCCATATCTTTATTATTTTTTATAGATTTTTTATATTATTATTATTGGAAAGATTTTTATGACGAAGGGCTGATGTCTAAAGAGCAATAACTGAAATTGAATGCATTTCATCAGCCTACTCTATAGAAAAAAGCTTAAGCTTGTTATTCTACGTCATATTTTCAATTTAATCTAAAGACATATGTGACCATAGTATATATTTGATCAGTGAACATGACTAGTACACCAAATCCAATTTACATGGTACTGTATAAGGTCATGGTAGACAATCATACTCATAAAAAAGAGACTGTGTTATATGTATTTGACAAATATAAAAAAAAACACTTATCAAAGAATAAACCATGAGATCAGAATGAATGCATTCAATAGAACATCAGTGATAAAATATCCCATTCACGGAACAATGAGTACAAAAATTCCAACAGCAGTTGAAAATGGGACGATAATAAAAATAAAAAAATAAAAAAATGGAGAGATGGATGTATTTTTCAGAAGATAAATTCATTTTTAAGGATATAATACATAAAGCAAGAATCCATGGTTATTAATATATAAACTCAATTATTCATAAAGGGACCTACAGTAGAGGCAATGATTATTCTAACATTTGCTGTAAACTAGCTGGGTTACATTCTGGGTATGTGCTGGGTATGTTCTGGGCTAGTTTGAGGCACTTTAAGGCATTTCTGCATTGACTAACGACCCATAGGATTAACACAGCAGGGATCCCTGGCAGTCCAATTCAGTTTGAATGAGACTGCCAGGGACCTCCGCTGTTAATCTGATAGGCCATTAATCAATGCAGAAATTCTGGGGCTAGTTTAAGGAAAGTTTAAGGCATGTATTCAGAATGTACCTGGGTGTACCTGGGTCTTTTGGGGAATTGTCACTGGTTTTTGTTAGAATAATCGCTGCCTCTACTGTATGTAAGTCCTAGTCTGAATTTAAACCAAATGGCACCCTTGTCTTCATAGTAAATATCCAAAATAATTCATGACGATCCAGGGCATTTAGTCTTTTGCCGCCCCTGATAAAAAGCGCTACTTGCTCAATTCCTGAAAATGCTTCTATACCCCCTTGACTACAACAAGAGAAATGGTTAGACACAGTGGATGCGTCAAATCACCCTTTTCAATGAGTTGCACATGTTCCATTATTCTCACTTTGAGAGCTCGAACGGTGCGACTCTCGTACTGTTTCCCACAGTGACAGGTCAGCAGATAGACCACAAAACGTATATTACAGTTAATAAACGTTCTGGTTCTAAACTGCCGACCTGTCGCTGTTGATGAAAAATTGGACCCAGTATTCATATATTTACAAACTTTACAGTTTGAACATTTGTATGTTCCTATCAGTAAAGGGGTACTCACAATATTTTCTGATTGGAATAAACTAGGTGACAGAAAGTTGAAAATGTTTTTTGCTCGTTTAAAGACAAACTTTGGTCCCTCCTGGAAGATGTCCTTAAAGGCAGGATCGACTGATAACACATTCCAATGTCGTTGGATAATGTTTTTTTATCTTCTTTGATTGAGCACCATACTGAGTAATAAACATTGGATTTTTTTGTGGTGTACATTTCTTTTTATCAGGTCTTTTGTATTTAAATAAAGTGGACCTATCCATCAAGGCTACTTCCTCATAGGCCCCATTAAGATCTGCTCTATTGTAGCCTCTATTGAGAAACCTGTCAAACAGGTCCAGAGATTGTCTCTCAAAATCATCGTAGCTTGAACAATTTTGTTTTAGTCGTATAAACTGTCGCTTGCGGATTCCTCTTATTAAAGATCTAGGGTGGCAGCTGTCAGCTCTCAAGAATGTATTACGAGAGGTAGTTTTTCTAAAGATATCACTTTGAATAGATTTGTGCTGATCGATAAACAAATACAAATCCAGGTAATGAATATGATGAAAATCATAATTATGTGTAAAGTGTAAATTTTAATTATTATCATTAAGGTGATTAATGAATAATAAAAGTGACTGTGCTCCCCCTCTCCAAACTAAGATCATCTATGAAATGCTTATAAAATATAATAGGATCTGTAAAGGGATTTCTATCTCCAAACACGTGGAACGACTCCCACCATCCAAGAAATAGATTGGCATATGATGGTGCAAAACTAGTGCCCATAGCCGTTCCATGTGTCGGGAGACAGAAAGTGCCATCAAACAAAAAATAATTGTGCGTGAGTAAATAATATATACAGTCTAAAAAAAAAGTGCATTGTGCTGGTGAAAGATCGGTGTTGTCTAGAAAAAATGTGAAAGTTGCCACCCCTTGATTATGTTGGATCACCATATAAAGGGATGTTACATCTAGCGAGACACATAAAAAGTTATTTCCCATGTAACAGACTCTAATTGTTTGAGGAGATCACCACTGTCCCTTATGTAGGAGGGCATGGCCTGTACAAACTTCTGTAAATATGTATCCACATATCTTGATACACCATCTCCCAAAGATCCAATGCTAGAGACTATCGGCCTCCACATTGGGGAGACCAATGTTTTATGGATCTTCGGGAGATGGTGAAAGATTGCGATAGCCGGATGTTCTTTGTACAGAAAGTTGATTTCCTTTTGATCCAATATACAATGGATCTTAACTCCTTCAAAAAGGGAACCGTGGGATCTCCACCAAGGGCAATATATGAAATGGGATCTTCAAGTTGCCTTAAGGTCTCCATCTTATATTGACAACTGTCTAGAACAACAATTGCCCCTCCCTTATCAGCTCCCTTTATAACAATATCTTTATTAGTCTTGAGCGTCATTAGAGCAGATTTTTCATCTCTGCTGAGATTATTTATGGGCTGATTTAAGGGAGAGGTATGAAAGATAACCTCTAGACAGGAGGGTAAGATCCCTTTCTATAAGTTTTTAAAATGTAACCAAACTATTTCCCTTGCAATGTACATGTAATGTAATACTGCCTTTCTCAAAGTGTAGCGTACACCTTGAGAAAGGCAGGATTACTGCCGAAATGTTGGATTCCTTGGCACATTAAACCCCTTTTCATTTGATGATTAAGACCGTGGGCCTGATTCTTCTTCTTCACTGGATCTATTTGTGTGAATGCAATTTACTTTGTATTGTTTTGACATCACCTTCTGATATAATCTTCTCTTTTATTTTTGTTATAATAATAAGATCAATCAATCTAAATGAACATTCATTTATTATCTCTGTCCATTCTTTTTCGAAATCTGCATCCGGAAAACCAAATGATGGGGATTTTTTAATTCGTAAGCCACAAGGTATTCTTTGTGCTTTTGTATAGTTTTGCAATGTTATAATATTCCACCAATTTCAAATGTCAAATGACAATTTTTTTTCTAATTTTGAAAAGAGAAGTTTTAAATCCATAAAATCATTGCATTCCGTTTCCAATTTGTTACACTTGTTCTGCTGTCTTAGTTCTAACCGCATTGTCTCGACAGTTAAACGTATACAGTGGGACATTTGATGATGTTCTAGCTTCAGCAGCTTCCATGTCCATAACTGACCAATGATATATCTGGTGGTTTTGATGGTATTTGGATTAAGTGTAGATATCCCCACACCGATATATATTATTGAATGTGTTAAAAAACTGCCCTTATAAAGGAATACATGCACTTTTCAATATGAGAACTGTATGGTCAAGCTACTTCGCAACAACATCAACGGATAGCTATAGGTGCGTAATGCTAAAGACTATACACAGAACAATAATACACATTATTATTATTCTGTATATGGTCTTTAGCTTTACGCACCTATAGCTATCAGAGTGAGGGGTAGATTGGAAGCAGGTTAAAGGCATCTGTGATGTCTGCTTTAGCTATCCAGGCACCTTTTCTGATATTCTCAATGTACTAGATAGCATAAACTTTACATGCTTATTGAAGAGACAAGTTCTCCCAAGGTGATAACAAATTAATGCTTGGGACTATTTTGGAATATGGAGTTGATGGATCAATGATTAGTCTTTTCTTGACAGAGAACTTTCTAGTTTCTCTGCTGACTGGGCTGACTCCCCAGGAGGGGAATGGTGGAAAAGAGAGAGGACCGAGATATAAAGTTTGGATAGTTCTTTGCTGATGATTTAATCAACTATCTCTCGTTGCTTATGGCAAAGAGGAGGTTAGGACACATTTTAGGAAGAGGCTGGAATGGTAGAAATGACTGTATGGAATGTTAAGGAGAATCCAGAGATGAGAAGGTGTGCTAAGGCTTCAGAAGGGTAATGCTCCAAGGGATTCTCTAAGGCAGAGAAGTTAACTAAAGATCATCCCAGTAATTTGTCTGGTAAAATCCATTTGGGACTGTCAGGATAAAGTCATGTAGAAGTTAAAGTTTGTGTGCAGTATGGCAACCAGGAGGTTAACCCCCTTATGAAAAAAACTTTTTATTTTTGGCAATAGAGATACATCATTACGAGTTCATGGCTGAAGTGGCAATAATAAAATAAAGAAATGCAGTCTGTTTTTTCAGGAAATAACCATATCTTGCTGATTATATTAAACTGATGAATTAAATCAGTTCCATACTGTAGGATGAGGGCGATGCTTATCTAGGTTGGATAGTGTCGTTGTTTGCAAACCCAAATAAATATGAGCAAACACGGGTTCTTAGATAATGAGTAGTTTATTGCCTGTACAGAATATAGTATAATCATATACACATAAAAGTTAACGAGACTCACTGCCAGGGGAAGGCCCAAGCAGGCTTTATATACACTTAATTTCCTTTCTCTAAAATAGGTTACAGCTTATATTAATTACTCCCTATTTTAAGCCAATCATCTTACAGATCATTAAAAGCTGTTAAAATTGAATTAACACAGCTCTCTTTGGGAACCAGGTACTTCTTGATACCAAACATGTAGGCATTGAGCTACCGGCACGGCCTTCAATCTACTGTCGAGCGAAACCCATTCATACCACACACACACATTCTTTCACACAAAATGGACACTAAAGTCATAGCAGAACAGACAAAATGGAAACAGAATATTGCCAACAATTTTTCTCTTGAGATCCCCCAGTCCATGTCAGCAATATGTCATCCATTTCAACAGTATGTTCATTTCAACAGTATTATTTCAATAATAGGTTCAAAGACAAGTTGTAAAACCTCAGGAGTAGCCGGCACTGAAGGTCATCCACAGGACACTCTAAACTTATCATTTCAGAGTAACATTAATTTAGATAATTCATGTTCAGCACAATTCTTGGTTATGTCAAGTATAAAACTGTAAACCAAAAAAGAAAAACAAGCGCAAACAAATCTCCAGTGGTGAATAGTAAATATTAAATGGTGTTTTAAAACAAGTGATGGTGCCAAAAAACTGTGGTGACATTTTTTTTTTTTAATATATAGAACAAATAAAGGTGACCATTTAAGTATATGAAAAAATATATAATACACTATTACTCTTGGGACAGGTGCAGCTTTTTAAAAAGAGGTTTCCCAACATCTACTGTACATGGTAAAACAGCAACAGGCCCAGAGCGCTTACTTTCTCAAGGTGCATGTGAAAAAACAGAAAAAATATACATATTGCAAAACAGTTGTTTGAATATATACAGTATGGAAACATCCAAAAAGAATGATTATGTTTTATTGCATTCAATTTTATAGTATGTTCTGTGTATGTTTGTTTTGCAACACTATAGTCACTTTTCGTTCAGGTTGCATTTGCAGCACTTACGCCTTTGTTCACTTTGCTGTAACACGTATGGGTATTTATAGCACAACATCTTGTTGTTTGTGTATCTTGAGGAAGGCCTGCAAGTGGACCAAAACGTCGATCTATCTTCAATAAATCTTTTGAATTGTTTTATCGACCACTTAAGTGCTGACTTCCTTATTCTACTGGATTGTAAGGTGGGATCCACTATTATGCAGGACAACCTTTGATGAGCACCGGTGGCAAGTATCATGTTTTTGTGAGTGCACCATTCAACATTTTCACATTTAAGGGCGTTTAGAGCTTCAACACTTCGGACACACTTTATGGATTGCACCAGACACCACTATTGACATTATGAGCATTTTTATAATTGTTGTGTATTGTATATTGGTCACTATACAGGAACTATTGTTTGTGACTTTTCTTGAGCATTTTTTTGTAACACTTTGTTTCTCAACCTGAAGGATTTTGTTTAGAAAGCAGTGTTGAACATGCCGACACCATGGCATATACCGAGTCAG
Organism: Ascaphus truei; assembly: GCF_040206685.1. Taxonomy (NCBI): domain Eukaryota; kingdom Metazoa; phylum Chordata; class Amphibia; order Anura; family Ascaphidae; genus Ascaphus; species Ascaphus truei. The sequence goes on from NC_134486.1 coordinate 253,321,551, forward strand.
AAATATCCAACATTTTGTTTTGTAGTACGTTCACTTAGGTAGCAGTTACGGCTTTACCTTTAGGTATTTACCATTAGTTACTAAAATCTAAGAAAAGAGAAACTGACTTATTATTATATGGTACGACATTATCAGATTAGCATAGGGACAGACGCAGACCCAGAGAATTTCGCATTAGAAACAACCTTATACTAGGAAGAACAGATCCTGAGTTTTGTCGTAAGTGGTGCAACATACTGAACAAATGTTCTTTGGACCAAGTTGGTCATGACATTGGGACCTATTCTAGTAGCTTCGATAACGTTACTGCCATCTCAAACGGTTTGGCATGCTCCCACCGAACGGTTTGTCATTTGTGCTATCACGTTATTCAGACATAATCTGAAAGCATTTTCACAAGTCAAAACTACTGTATGAGGTAGGAAAATGCCAATACTGCTCGGGACAGCAGCGATGGTATCTCAGCCTCTCTCAAAGTTCTCCCCCATACGATCTGGCTGTAAGAACTGCACAGAAAGAGACGCATGTCCCTGCACAGCTCTCACAGGTGATCACACTGCTTTTATTTACATTTTAATAACAGTGTACCTTAGCAGGGGGTCTCCGGAGCTGAAACACATTGATTTCAGCCTTGGGAACACCCTGCTTCCCGAGTTACAGGCCCCGTTATGGGGTGCTGGTATCTCCTGTGTGTTTAAATCTCCCGATCACGTGGCGCGGGAGAATTAAATATTACAGGGCGATACCGGCACCCCATACCGGGGCATGCCTTCATGCCATTGATATAGCTTTACCCTATGGATAGTCCACCTTACAGTATGTATCCAGTATAAAGCTACCTATCAGATCACAGCTATACTCCTGGCTGCATATACAAGACTGATTGCTCTTCATGCTTCTGTGTACACCATTACAGGCGTATACTTAAGCACATTAGATTTACATGCTCTACGACAACCTCATACCTCACCACCGGGGATTTTAACATGGCACTGTATATAGTAGTCCACATTGTTATTAGCTTGTTAATAAAATTGTATTCTTTTCCTTATTAATTATTATAATTATCCGTGAGGTAGGCCAATCACGAGAGCCAGGATAAATCTTCATAACAACTTGTAAATTGGAATGAATGGTCTGATACAAAAATCTGTACTTCTGAACAAGAAAGTACTTTACCTTTTGACAGCCACCACTCTTAAGTAAGAAGAAGTTATATATATATATAGAAGTATATGAGCACTACCCATTTAATTACACAGTACCCATTCCACATTACAAATTCTTGAATTCGTAAGTCTAGCTTTTATGAAATTAGCAGTCCAAAACATTCTTACTTTCCATTGGCATTTTCCTGGTACCTAATGCTTCTTGGTGAATGCTGCAGTGCTCCCATCTGACATTAAGAGCCACTTCACGGATGCCATCCATTAACCCACTGTGTCTTCCTCTCGTTGCTCTTGCAACGGTGCCAATCAATACTGTTTTCCTTCACAAACTCGTCTAATAACGAGAAAAGTTGTTCGGCAGTTGTTCTTGTTTTCACTAAACGACAAAACAAAATATCTTCTAGTACAGTTCCTTCCCATTCATAGTAGAAGTATGCAAGAAGATTTGCCCCATTAGCAATGTCAGTTGTCTCATATAAATGCAATGCAAAGTACCTGCTATTGTTCACACGTTTTATAAGAATGTCTTTAGCATTAGCTGCCATATTTTGAATTCTGTGTGACACCGTGTTATGTGAAAGAGGCACACAATCTAATTGTTTTGCTGTCTTCTCTCCACACATTATAAATACAAGTTCTTTAGCTGCAGGCAGAATAAGTTCTTCCCCAAAAGTGTGAGCCTGCCCTGCTTTGGCGATACAAAGACTTGTATGTTATGAAGCTTCCAGTGCTTTTTCGGTTACTGATGCATCAGCAAACAATGTTTACTTTCCCTTGTTTTAACTCATTCAGTTTGTGTTAAAAAAAATTCTGGAGGATTGTCTTTGAAAGCAGCTTGATTTGCCTGCGAATGGCACCTGAGATTTACACGTTACAAGCTTTCGTTAGCCAGCCCTGCGTAGCATAACATACATTGCGGCATTGGTTCATTTTGCTCACACGGTCCATGTGTAGCTTAAATTCATATAACTCGGGTCATATTGTCTTACGGCATTTTGTATTTTTTTCATTACTGGTATTCATACTGATTCCTGGTAAACAGGTAGTCCGCACATTTTTTTAACTCTTCGTCTATTTCACCACCACTTGTTTGATTATATGATTTTTTTTTTCATATTGCCCACTTTCAACCACAAACAATTTATGTGCGTGAAGGGGCTAGTTGTCCCTTGCAGCAGGGGAGGGTGGTCACCTTGGCGGCAGTGGCGTAGCTAGACATTCACAGGCCCCCGGACAAAAACATTTTCAGGGCTCCATTAATATTAATACTGACTGCAATGTTTTCTCCCTCCCCCCATCCTGTATCTCATCATCTCTCCCCATCCTGTATCTCATCATCTCTCCCCATCCCTCCTCATCATTATCTCTCCCCCTCCCTATCATAATCTCGCCCCCTCCTCATCATCTCTCCCCCTCCCCTCATCTCCTCACTCCCCCTGCTTATCTCTCCTCCTATCCTTTCTCCCCCTCCTCCTCTCCCCCTCCCCCCCCCTCTCTCTCCTTTCCCCTCATTTCTCCCCCTCTCTCTCTCCTCTCCCCTCATTTCTCCCCCTCCTCCTCCTCTACATTTCTCCCTCTCCTCCTCTCTCCCCCCTCTTCCTCTCTCCCCTCCTCATTTCTCCACCTCCTCCACTCTCCCCCTCCTCCGCCCCCTCATCATCATCCCATCTCTACCCCTTCTCATCATCTTTCCCCATCTCATCTGCCCCTCTTTATCTCCCCCATTCCTCACCATCAGCTCTCTCCCCATCATCATCATCATCAGATCTCCCCCTTCTTACAATGACCAGATTTTCAAATGTAAAAAACCGGGACACATGCGCCCACCCTTTTTTTTGTTGCTTTCCTCCCTTTCCCCTTATCCTCACTCTCTCCTTCCCCCATCCTCATCTCTCCAAGCACCCATCCTCACTCTCTCCCTCCCCCCATCCTCACTCTCTCCAACCACCCATCCTCACTCTCCCTCCCCAATCCTCACTCTCCCTCCCCCATCCTCCCTCTCCCCCATCCTCACTCCCTCCCTTATCCTCACTCTCTCTCTCCCCCCATACTCACTCTCTCCCGCCACCATTCTCTTTCCTCCCTCCCCCCCATCCTCTCTCCTCCCTCCCCCATCCTCTCTCCCCCTATCTTCTCTCCTCCCTCCCCCAATCCTCTCTCCTACCTTCCCCCATCCCCCCTCTCTCCCTCTCCCCCATCCTCACTCTATCCCTCCCCTATCCTCACTCTCTCTCTCCCCCCATACTCACTCTCTCCCGCCAACCATCCTCTTTCCTCCCTAACCCCCATCCTCTCTCCCCCATCTTCTCTCCTTCCTCCCCCCATCCTCTCTCCTACGTTCCCCATCCTCTCTCCTACCTTCCCCCATCCTCCCTCTCGACCTCTCCCCCATCCTCACTCTCTCCCTCCCCTATCCTCACTCTCTCTCTCCCTCCATACTCACTCTCTCCCGCCACCATCCTCTTTCCTCCCTACCCCCCACCCTCTCTCCTCCCTCCCCCATCCTCTCTCCCCCTACCTTCTCTCCTCCCTCCCCCCATCCTCTCTCCTACCTTCCCCCCATCCTCTCTCCTGCCTTCCCCAATCCTCTCTCCTCCCATCCTCTCTCCTCCCTCCCCCACCCCCTCTCCTCCCTTCCCCCATCCTCTCTCCTCCCTCCCCCATCCTCTTTCCTTCCTTCCCCTCATCCTCTCTCCTCCCTTCTTCCATATCCTCTCTCCTCCCTCCCCTCATCCTCTCTCTCTCCTCCCTTGCCCCCCATCCTCTCTCCTCCATCCTCTCCCATATTTGCACACAAACACTACACCATATACGCACACATACCAAACATTCAACATTAGTGTAACACACACACATTTATATTCAACATATAAAAAACACTAAATATACAACATATATATGCACATAATGCATGAAACACACACATGCATTCCAAATACACACACTTACCAACACTCACACACATACACTTACCAACACAGACACACACATACACTTACTAACACAGACACACACACACACACACACACGTACTAACACACAAGTAACCGGGAGATGTAGAGAGGAGAAGCTATGGGGAGCTCTGCAGCGCCACCTGCTGCCCAGAAGTGGTTAAGCAGCCAGACAACCCTGCTCTCCTCTTCCTTCCGTTCCTTGATCAGCTCTGCACTCAGCAGCCAGACAACACTGCTCTCCTGCTCTCCTCCCTCCTACAGCTGTTCTGTGATCAGCTCCCCACTCAGCAGCCGGCATCCTCCGCTCTCCTCCTACCCGCCGAAGCCTGTCTCTATCTGATGAGAGACAGATGGGCCACCAACAGGTGAGGAGCGCAGGCCCCCCAAGAGCGAGGCCCCCCCCGAGTTTGGCCCGGGAATTCCCTGGCTATAGCTACGCCCCTTCTCCTGCTGCCTTTATTTGCTTTCTTTTTCATGAGATACAATCTAATTTTCCTTGCGAATCACTTTCTTTATCCTACAGTATTAATAAGTTGAAGGCCACTAAAGCACATAGTGGGTTAACGTATTTTAATGTCAACGTTGGTTGCTCTGTGCACAGGATCAGCATATCGGGGTGGACTTTATTTTTGCTTTCATATTTTTAGATGATTTGAAAACCTTTTAAAATGTTTTACTTACATTATTCTGGTTGGATAGTTAGTGATAATAGATTTGCTTAGATTGTTAACTTTCTTAGTGCCCGTTCAATAAAAATGCTACACTTTTACTACATGGAGCCGAAGCTGTTCAAAGCACAAACAATAGTGCAAAAATAAACAAAAGCTAGCTGCCAATTTGTATTGGTTGAAAAGTACTATGTGCATCAAGTTCAACACTGAACTGACCTCACACATTTTCTATTTTCTTGTGCTCTAGTTATCATATATAAAAGGATCAGTAAAATGTAGGTTATGAGCCTGCATCTTCAGAAGTGTCTATTCCCGGAGTCTTCCAGGCAATAAAGGTAATACGGGGACATATTGCTGGTTTACAATATCCCTGTCCACTGCTATTACAGAGGAGTAAAACATTCCACCCCTTCCTTGCCAGAGGGGCCTGCAATGCATTGCCCGCAATAGGTCGTCGGCCCCTCTAGCAGCGCACAGTTAAGATTCTAAAAAGAATCTGTCACATTGTGGCTGGAATAAATGCAGAAAGGGTAAATAAAAAAAATTAAAAGGCTTTCATTCTTACATATGCAATTAGGTAAACGAAGGACCAACATACACCATGGGCCGGATACATCAAGGTCCGTTAAAGTGGAGTTAATATTGCCACCGCTTAATAATAAAAATGACGCGTGTTATTACCGTAATTTTAAGTTGGTATACATCAACATTGTGGTGATAGTTTAGTGGGTACGGTATTCCGGCACAATGACCCAGCATCGCAATCAGATTTCTGACATACGCTTCTGTAGTAGCTATTATTACAGAAGCCTATGACAGAAATAACATTAACCCGTTTGATGCCTGTGGCTACCAAGATATATCACAGACACCAAAGGGGTTAATACATGTAAAAAATGCACTACATACGCACCCTTGCCCACCTTAGTGGCTAGTAAAGCATTGCCAGGCAATGCTTTACTAGCCAATAAGGTAACCAAATGATTAAATCCCCCGAAACCACCACCTGCATCCCGGGGCGGCCTAACCACAATAATAATATCAACAATATTATAATACATTAATAATCTCCCTTCATTACCTTAGTGGCAAACCGCTAAGGTAATGAATGTGTTAACTTGTACCGCCACCCCACAGGGAGGCCTAACACCCCGCCTCTGCTCAACGACACCATCACCCATCCCCTCTCTCTACCCCCACTCCTGACTAATGCCCCAGATCCCTATTAGCCAGATGAGGCTAATAATGGTTTTGGCAGTAAAAAATATATTTATACTGTATACACACGTTTAAAAAAAAAATTGAAAATACATTTTATACATAAAACTATTGATTAGCACTGTGGATAAGAAAGCCCTCTCAATGGGAAGCCTAGATATCCACATTGGCAATCAATGGTCAGTAAACCACTAAGATAATGAAGGGTTAACTGCTCCCTACATCCCTAGGGCCACTACCCTCATCACCCAACCCCCCATCACCAAAAAGAGTCCCTCCCTCACCGTTCCCCCTGATGGACTCCGGGCCACTTTGAAATCCATGAGTCACCTCTGGTCCCACTTCTAACACCATATGTAGGAGATGTGGGCAGAGGTTTTAAAATAGGAGCCGTTTTTTAGGCGAAAATCATATAGGTTTTTATTAGCCGATGCTTTGACAGCATAAACAGCTTATGTTCAGCATATACACTGGCGACACACTTTATTCGAGCTCGGCTAGTCCCACGAATTCGGGTATACCCGGGTGTATTGAGGTTTGTGACTGTTTTCTGCCCGAGTGCATTGAGGTATTTTCAGGCAGGGATTGAAGCATTTTATTCCCGCTGGCTGCAATACTGCACAGTATTTATATATATACTGCATTACAATTCATGAATTTATGCCATCTGGTAGACACGCGAAGCATTGCAGCCTATTAAATCCTAATCATTATCATTTAACAGATCAGCCGCCCGTCAGCCAGGCATGAACCCAGGCTGGGAAGGCAAACGCAACGGGGCTTGTCAGAGGTGAGGAGCGGCGCATTCCAGGTATCTGCCAGGTACATACTGGGTATTTGCTCGAATAAAGTGTGTCGGTGCAGTACAGATGCTGCCACCAGTGTCTGATTACTTGCCTGGGTAAAAACTAAGGCTTCTCACAGTAAATGCCTCAATATGCCTCAACATTTCTGTGAGATTCTGCTGGCAGACTAATGGCCCGTCGGATTAACACTACGGGGGTCCCTGCAGTCCCATTCAGTTTGAATGGGACTGCAGGGACACCCCACTGTGTTAATCCAATGGGCCATTAGTCTGACTGCAGAAATCTCACAGAGATGTTGCAGTTTATTTGAAGATTGCCCAGATTTTCCAAGGCAAGTGATCTAATACTGGTGACTGCATCTGTAGAAACAAAAATAAACAACCCTAGCTCCTCTTTGGAGCACTGACTACACAGTGTTTAGTCTATCTATAAATTAGGGGGCTAATCCTCTTTCCACTGATAAGACGCAAGTCAGGAATAGGCAAGTTGTATCTACGGGCCACCGAGCTTCCTCATTTCTGGGATAGGGGTTGAAAAGTCAGTGTGCAGGGTGGTCTCTCTTAAGCGGTCCAGTCTGGTAGCTTCCTGGATCAGAGAGTCCCATGTAGTGAGCTCTGTAAGCTTTTTATAAGACTCTAACGAGCCAGCTGAGGAGGCTAATTAAGCCAGGCTGCTTTGGAAGGAACCTCCTCAGTGCTGTTTCAGGCTCTGTAAACAGGTTTCCCCTGCACTATCTGACAGGGACTCCACCCTCTTACCCCCTGTGACAAGGGGAATGAACATCACCAGCTCTATGCCTCGCAGACGTATGTGTAGGTATGCAGTGCAGCAGTGACGAGGTTAACTTTCAGCTGGGAAGCTCCTGACAATTAGAGTGGTCCCAGCTGCATAATCAAGGTGTTTTAAACCCCCAGGCTGTACACACAGGAGGCTGGCTGGCCAAGAGATAGGTCTGAAACGCTGAAGTAGATTACTGCTATAAGGTCGGTCTTCCAAATGCATGTTTGATGAACTGTCTGGGTTTTTGTATGCTGAAAATAAGCTTTTGTTTTGCATGCTGAAAAGAAGCTGTTTTGTTTTTTTTGTATGCTGAAAAGAAGCTGTTTTGTTTTTGTGTGCTGTATTTTTAAGGCTCAATAAATAAGCCTTATCCAGAAACCCTGTGTGTTGTTGCATGTACCCTGCAACACCCCCATAAAATGAATGATACTGAATTCTCAAGTTACCTACAATTACTATGACTTTTAACACCAGGAGCCCCTTAACTTGAAGCCTGAGAGCAACTAACTACTGAGGCATCATATGAAGATGCAGAATTTTCTGGTGGTAAATATAATAAACACACAGAAAGAAACTGGCACTCCAGTGAGCTTTACAAAATAGTTCTGTGAGTTTTAATAGAAGAATTGATGTTTCGGTCCTAGCGTTGACCTTTGTCAAGATACAAACATGTGTAATATATATACCCACAATTTCCCAGCAATTCAATACAAGAGGTGCCTCCCAGAAAGGAAAAAAAGGTAAACATGGCTCCAAGCATTGTATGCAGACAAAGTTGCGAAGTGTATGGATTGAGCTTCGGTCCGGCCCTTATGATGCACCCATGATGAGACAGGTGATGCGCTTCGCATTGAGGATGCACACAGACGCTGCGTGCCCAGGCGTGAAGTCACCACATGGATCGGGCTTAGGCCCCATCCCCGTGACGCCACGGAGAAGCTCCCTCGCGCACCTACACACCGGCACCGTGTTGCCAGGGACACGTACAGGGTTTACATGATTACCTCCAATTATTCCACACCTGTGGTACACTCCACCCCTGCTTACCAGTGGACAGAATATGTCTGATTATTCATCCTTCACAGCCTGGTGCATCTCTGCTATTGGCTGTCACTCCCTTATATGCTCAGCCAGCCCTCCTCCAAGTTGGCTGAACCTAACCATAGTTTGTGACTCGTGCTTGCCTCAAGCAAACCACTGTTTACCTTGCCTTGTTCCTGCCTGCAGCTTTTCGTTGTACCTGACCCTTGCTTGTTCCTGGACCTCTGCATTCTCTGACCCTTGAACTCGACTTGTATTTTGACTCCGACCTTCTATATTCCTGGAACCCGGCTATGCACTACGACCATTCGACTTCTCCAACCCCAGACCATGGCGAGTACCACGACCATCCGATTTCTCCAACCCCAGACCACGGCGAGTATCACGACCATCCTAACCTCACCTACCCTGACCCGGCTACGACTCGGCAATCCCGACGCGGTTGTTGGTAGGTGTATTCAAATATCCCCACCTCAGCCTTGTTTGTGGTGAGCAACTGTTACAAGAAGCAACGGGGACTACAATGACTGCTGTGACTCCCAAGTGTTGAAAATGTAATGAACTGCTCTGAAATCACTAATGTGACTGTGTATCTTCAGGTGAGGATACTACCTGACCTGGCCATGCCAGACTGTTTAATAAACCAAATGTGAAATAAAAATGTTTAACATTTAAAAAGTGTTAATAAAAGACTAAGAAAAGGTGGTAAAAGATATAGGAGCACATACTCTATAGTGTGTATTTTAAAAGCTATATGATTATAGAGAATGTGGTAGATATAAACACTCATTAGGTAGGAGACATGCAGAGAAATCTGTCATCTGGTTTAGGAATATATTTAATGAAATGTATTTAATTGTCATACAGTATGACAGAGAATCCCAATTACCCTAACTAGTGGTATAAGTACTCTAAAGGACTATTTAATCAGGAAGGTCCGATTGACTAAGGATGATCAATGAAGCTGTAAAGGTCTAAATGGCCCAACTATAAAAGAAAAAAATTAACAGTTTATGTCACCAAATTGCAACAATACAAAGTAGCTTGAACTCATTACCAGTTGTAATAGAATAGCAACTAGTCCATCATCACTAAATGGAAACAATGTTGTCCACAGGACTCCATGTAGCAAACGTGCTGAACAGATTCAATGCTATGCATGCGGTCGGTGTCATTGTTTCCAATTAGCCACCAGACGTAAAAACAGGATGGTATAGACAAAATAAAGTGCAATTGAAATAAGCTATCTGTAATATAGATCAATCCTATGTTTAGAATTTAAATATCCTAACTTGAATAATATAAATGTGAATAAACTCCGCTATTATGTCCTTTATCAGTAGGTTACCTGCTAGCCTACAGTAGTATGGGTAACTTATGCATACATTATTTGATTCTTTGGGTACGCCAGAGCAGGTTCTTCAATCCAGTAAAGTACTGAATCTCCCCAGACAATAAATCAGTTACGTTCACCATCCAACCCTATGAGAGGTAATTATAAGTCTGTATTAGTAGGCGGAAAGTAACTAAAGGGAAAGGAGTAGGGCACGTAGTAACAAAATATCATAAAATACTGAAAGTTTAGGTGGAGACTAGCATGACTGGTATCTACTATGGAGTAAAATAAATAAACCAGAAGATTACTGCCAGAAATATTAGAAATATCTAAGTACAGTAGCTGTGCTGATAGGGGGTACTTCTAGATCACACTACAGTGAGTTATGGCTTAAAACCCCCTGTGATATCTTGGAAAGGGCTTCTGAATAACAATTTTGAGATTTCAGTGTCACTACAGTATATGAAACAGTCTCTGCATGCTCCAAATTGGCTCCTGCTATTTCAGAAAACTCTTCCATACCCATTCCTCTTAGGGTAGGAAGGAAAAAGGAAAATGTCCAAGGTCCACCACAGTCAGTTAGATAAATGTGTATATATAACTGGAAACTTGAAATGAACATTATAAATCTTTCTTACTTCATTGGGTGCTTCCTTACAGTCCATGTTCAGACTGACAGTCACAGATTTTAATAGGATTAAAATTTCAGTCCTAGCGTGGACCTTTTGTCAAGATACATTAGGTACAAACATGTTCAGTAGATACACCCACAACGTCACAGCAATTCAATACGGGAGCCACCTTTACAACTAAAAATCAAAAAGGGTAAACGGGGCACCAAGCGTCATGTGCAGACAAAGTTGCAAAACTACGGGATCAAGAGTGAGTGCTGGAGCTGCCGAGTGTTGAACATTTTGTGAACGGTAGTGAAATCACTAATGTGACTGTGTATCTTCAGGTGAGGATACTACCTGACCTGGCAGTGCCAGACTGTGTAATTAATCAAATGTGAAATAAATAAAGTAGAAAATTAAAAAAAGGTGTTAATAAAAGGTTAAAAAGAGGGAAAAAGGATAGAGGAGCACATCATCTATAGTGTGTAATTTAAAGCTATATAATTATAGAGAATGTAGTTGATATACAGTAAGCCTCCTTTAAGCATGCGGTGGTCACACCTATGTTCAAAAACACGTAAAGCACATAGGGCCTCTGTATCCTTCCTGCCTTTTGCCTCCAAACTTCAAGAATGTCTCATGTTCTCTGTATAATCAACTTTTAAATTCCCATGCATCCTGGACCTTTTACAATCTGACTTTTGGACAGCTCACTCAACAGAGACTGCTCACTAATGTTCCCTACTTATCCTGCTCAATACTGTTGATCACCATCTTCTCCTTTATATCCTAAACTCTCTTGGTATCCTTAACAAAGCACTTACCTGGTTCTCATCTTACCTATCTCATCACACCTTTTATGTCAGTGTTGCTAACATGTCTTCATCTTTTATTGGTGTATGTTGGTGTACCCCAAGGCTCTGTTCTGAGACCTCTCCTTTTCTCTCTCTGCACACTATCACTTGGTGATCTCATCAATTCTTAAAATATACAGATATATATATATCCACCCCCTACATCACACCTGCAAGCCTTTTCTTCATCCGTATCTTCTTTCTTTTCCACAGGTGCAGGAGGAGATGTTGCCACACCGTCTTCTTCTGTTCAAAATGAGATGTGACAAGCCTTAGGCCTCGGGCATGGTCAGCGCTTATGCACTGACCCGTGCTGAGCCATGCTGCTGCTCGGCACTGAGCCCCTGCAGCCGCAATGAGAGCGGCTTTAGCAGGGGCTCGCGCACGCGTCAGCACGCTTGGGGAAGCGTGTGTCTGACAGAGTTTTGAAATTTCCCCGCTTGCCGGAGCGCAGGGCCGGTCACATGAGCGGTTCGCCCAATGAGGGCGAACCAGCTCCGTGACGTCACTGGCCCGCCCCCGTCCTGCCCCCTGACGGCGCGCTGTGAAAGGCCAGGGAAAGCTTTCACTGAACCTCAGCGCGCCTCCGCACTGTTTGGGGCACTATGTCCCAGGCCTTATATAAGACCTGTGATGTCACATTTCAGTATCTAATGTTACATCCACCAATACGATTATATCAGTACCATGTAAGGGCTTCCATTTTTTTGCTGAAATGATGTCATCTTAAAGGGAGAGAATCATATGCTACCTGATTGGCTGGCTTCCTTCCCTTTAAGGTGACGTCTGTGTCGGTTGTGCTCCCACGCACAAGCCAAGACAAGGAGGGGGACCCGATAGCAAGGTGGGGGAAAGCCGCAGGAGACTCGAGATAGGAAAAGTTGCCGCACAGCTGGGGAGGGATGCACGTAGTCACGTGAACATGCCGCGTGCGCAGGAGAATGCATGCGCTCCCAGACACCACAGCGGGGGTGTGATCTATGCCACTAGTGAAGAGCAAAGGGAGGAAGAGTCCAGAGCACAAGGTCACAATAGAATTACTTCCTAGAATTAGTGCCAGTAACAGAAGACTGCAGCAATACTAAATACAAAGTAAGGATTCTTTAGTTGAATGCTTTGGCCAAAGTATTGTAAGCCTGCTACCACGTCAAGGTAAATCCTATTCAGAAGGTCCTACACTACCCACCATGAAAAATTAACCTCAGAAAAGAAAGGAGGAATGTCCCAGTCTTCCGGTAATCCAAAGGAGGTGAGTAAAGGTCCCAGAGGAAGTCCAGGCAGAAACAGCATGTGATGGCAGGCACAAGAAGTATAGAGTACTGGGGTAGTACTTTGCAGGACCCAGGGCAGGTAGCAACTGACTGTTATTTAAAGGACAGCGGCAGCTGATAGCAATGAGAGTCAGAGTGAGGCTTACTTCCTGACAGGAGGGCAGGATTTGCCAGAAAGCAAGATGGCGTCGCTTGCTTCAGAATGCTTGAAGTCAATTCCTGTAGAGAAGACAAAGCAGTGGCGGAGCGGAGTCGCGGCCTCTGCGGAAGCAGGGAAGGGTTCAGGACACAGACATAAGATAATCTTGACTCGCAGCTAGAGGGCGGCGATCTGATTTCAACAGGTAAGGAGGGAACACGCCGCATGTTCCGCGAATCGTCACAACGTCAAATCATTAAAAAAAATAGGGAAGCCATCACATGGTACAGTACATCCACCAATCAGTGCCAGTATCTTCTGCATGTTTAAATGTTCCGGTCACATGACGCGGGATAATTAAATTTACTGGAGATACTGGAACCCCAAACTGGGACCTGTAACTGGAAGCAGGGGGTTCCCATAGCTGAAATTAATGCGGATCAATCCTACGTTATTAAAATAAAATAAAAGCTGCACGATCCCCTGTTAGAGGTGCGCAGAGAGATTGACCATTTCCTAGGAGTGAAATTTTACTCCTCCCTTTCCTTTTCCATTCACATTCAAGATATGGCTAAAGCTTGTCTCTTCTTCCTCCATAATATTGTCAAGATCCATCTTTTCCTATATCAATCTACTGCTTCCCATCAAGTTTTGAATCACCCACAACGTTTTCATCCTTACCTTCAAGGATCTCCACTCATCTGCTCCTCCCTACCTATCAGCTTTGATCTCTCACTATGCCACTGCTCATCTTCTGCGTTCTACCAATAACTATCTCCTTTCCACCCATTTCACCTCTACTGCTCTCTCTCGCTCACCTTAAACCTTTTTCCCTCACTGCCCCTTACCTGGGAAACTCCCTCATACTCAGTATACGCCAAGTACCTTCTTTCCCCACCTTTAAGACAAACCTTAACACTCACCTCTTAAATGAAGCACTTCAATAGACTATACTCATGGCTACTGTCGCACACCCTCAATCACAACCACTAACCATTGTAGACAAGCACTGCCATCTACTGCACTTATTCCCTCACCTGCTGTCTCTGTAAATCTCCCATCATACCACTTAGATTGTAAGCATTCCGGGGCAGGAATTTCCTTTCCTTATGTCTCATTGTGTTTGTTGCACTTATTGTACTATCATTCCCTGTATTGTATTGTCCCTCTTGGAAAGATCTAAGTACAACTGTGGATACTATATAAATAAAGATATACATACATTAGGGGCAGTAGGAGACATGCCGAGAAATCGGACATCTGTAATAGGAACATATTTAATTAAAGTAAAAAATTGACATAGGTCAGAGAATCCCAATTACACAAACTAGTGGTATAAATACTGAAAAGCGCAATTTAAATGTATTAGGCAGGTCCGAATGACTAAGGATGATCAGTGAAGCTTTAAAGGTCTAAATGGTGCAGCTAATTTCATTTATAGTTACACCGTTTAAACCTTTACAGCTTCACTGATCATCCTTATTCAATCAGCCTTCCTGATATATTTAATTGTGCTTTTGAGTATTTATACTGTACCACTAGTTAGTGTAATTGGGATTTTCTGTCATATGACAATTATACAACAAATAGGAAGCGCTCTAACTAAATAAAGTCCAAACTTGAAAAGAGTAGATGGGGTGCAGCGTGAAGAGTCGAAATTGTTCCCAATTCCCAACAGCAGCAGATATCCAAAATAATCAGCGCACCTCGTTTCATAGGAAGAGAAAAGAAAAAAGAGCACAATAGTGAAGCAAGTTCACAACACAATGCTTGTATCTGTAAATGGTGAGATATGCACTTACATTTCAGTTCCTGTCTCAGGCATGTAATGGTATCTTTAAGTGTCCTCACACAATGAAGTCATCACAATTTTCAATGGATTTCTTTTTCAAAATGTTGTTTTATGTAAAAATCAGGAATGTGATTTCACACAGCAAGTTTAAAACATGGGCACAGACCAGTTCATGATGTTCCGTAACCTCTGGTATCAGCGACAGTCACTTGCCAAATTAATCGGCGTTCTATGTCACTTCCGCACCAGGAACCCGAAGTGACATAGAACGCCGATTAGTTCGGCAAGTGACTGTCGCGAACACCGGAGGTTGCGGAACATCATGAACTGGTCTGTGCCCATGTTTTAAACTTGCTGTGTGAAATCACATTCCTGATTTTTACATAAAACAACATTTTGAAAAAGAAATCCTTTGAAAATTGTGATGAGTTCATGGTTGTGAGGACGCTTAAAGATACCATTACATGCCTGAGACAGGCACTGAAATGTAAGTGCATATCTCACCATTTTCAGATACAAGCATTGTGTTGTGAACTTGCTTCTCTATTGTGCTCTTTTTTCTTTTCTCTTCCTATGAAACGAGGTGCACTGATTATTTTGGATATCATATGACAATTATATACATTTAATTATATATATATTTCTACACGAGGTGACAGATTCCCCTTCATCTCTCCTACCTAATGAGTGTTTATATCAACCAAATTCTTTATAGTCATATAGTGTACCAGGGCCTTAACCCCTATCTAAAGGGGCTTCAATAGAAAGCCTGTATTGGTCCGAGGAAACCAGCAAGGAGCTGGTTAATTGCAGTCTCTACCTGGCTCATCAGACAGGTAGAAAATCCTCCTGCTTTAACTGCAGGGGAGATCTCTTGAGCACAGAAGGACTGTGTGCTGCCAGCAAGACACCAGGGACTAGACCTCTATTCCAGGGCACAGCGGACACCAACCCAGACACAGACATAAAGGGCCCCTTGCTTACAGGTACCTATTTGGACTTTGGGATCATAAATTGGAAAGCGGCTTATCCTCCCAGTCCAGCATAGAGGGACTGGGAAAGTGAGTAAGCCTGTACAAAGGGATACGGTGTTTATTTATTTTTGTATTTATTTAAACTGTAGTGTTTAAAGTGACAGGCTGAATAAAAGCCTTTGTTTATTTTGACCAAATATGTCTCTCTGGTTGTACCTCTGCACATCTCTTATATATGGTTTTTGAAGTAGGATGAGAGATGGCCCTTGAATTTCCAAGCGGTCCTGTAGAACGCCTGGGAATTTTGTTTGTGCTTTTGCCTGCTTACAGTTCCTAAAATAGGTTGAGCAACAAAACCAAGAACAAAAGAATCACGTGCAGAATTGACCAGAATTAAAGGGCTACACATCCAGGCAGGAAAGCTACACTGCACTAGAGAAAGCCACAATGCCACAGTCTGACTTGGGGGACTGTGATAGATGGTGACCCACACAAGTTACTGATGCGGTGACCAAAGTCTACCCCACCACTTGTGGAAAACATCCCCCAAAAAATCCTTTGGTTTTTATAAATTGACGCTCAGAAAAAGAAACAGTCTACAAAGAAGCCTGTGAGAGCTACGAACTTTTTAATTTTCAACTTTATTTATTTCACATTTAATTTATTACAAAGTCCGGCATGGCCAGGTCAGCTAGTATCTTCACCTGAAGATACAGCCAAGTCACATTAGCGATTTCACAACCGTTCATGACATTTATAACACTTTGGAGCCCCAGCACTCAGTCTTGTTCCCGTTGCTTCGCAACTTTGTCTGGTTCCATGTGCACCATTTTTTTCACTCCTGGAAGGCGCCTCTTGTGTTGAATTGCTGTGAAATTGTGGATATATATATATATAGCCATGGCTGGTCCAGCTATCTCTCCACCTTAAGAAATGGAAACAAAAGAAACAGCGCACAACGCCAAATAGTGAAGCAAGTAATGCTATATATTAGTAATTACAGGGTAATAAATCTGCGTACACCAAAACAGTGGAATAGGTGCATTTAGTGTGTTTCACACAAGTTACCACTCAGCAACTGTTGTCAGAAGAGTCTGCAGCTTGCTTCTCTCAGCGGGGGCGCTACATTGGTTCAGGAGCAGGATTAATGTCCAAAACCCCTCATCCAGCAGTACATCGCTCCCAAGGGGATTTCCCTTTACAGCAACCACGCTCCGTTGCAGGTATTGGTGCTTGGTGGGACCGCTCGCGCTTCCAAGCCGTCTGGTGCAGCTCGTGTAGCTCAGCGAGCAGATCCACTGTACGGGGGTGAGACCTCAGCTCTGCAAGGGTACACTCGGCGTGCCACGTTGTCGCTCCGTCACGGGATACTGCGTGATGATGTCACAGTCTCCGCAGCAGCGAGGGAACCAGCAGGGAGGCAGTCAAAGTCTCTCAAAGTCTCTCATATGCCCAAAATTACCACCGGGAGTAATACTAGCAGGGTGAAGCCAATGGAGGCAATGGCAATATTAAGGCACTAGATAAAAATCATCCTACATGTTTCGTAGAATAAACTACTTCTTCAGGGAATAATTTAGCCATTACCCAGAGGTCTTAAGTACCTAACAAAGATGTCTCATTGGTCAAACAATTAAAAATGGACCAATCATCTAGACTAGGTAATGGTTAAAGTGATAGGGAATATGAAATCATTACTTTTAAAACAACAACTTTATTAACTACATACATAATAAAAAGATTTTATAAACATATAAACTAAACCTAGCATAAATAATTAAAAGCATGCTGGAATAAAAGAAACACAATATTAGTACTAAAATAGATAGTATCATATAAAAGATGCAACTAAAAGTAACAATATAAATACGTATAGACAATAGAACAGAGCAGGGAAAACAGAGATACATAGATCAGTGATATCCCTTGGGTTTAAGTGGAGAAGGGGGCTAGAATTTTTTTTTAATAAAAATTCCTCTTAATAAAGTGCCCAGATGTCAACATCCTCATTTAACCCCTTAGGGGACATAGTATCTAACTTGTGTATCCAATATGTCTCATTAGATGATAGTGTTTTAACTCTGTCCCCACCTCTTCTATTTACAGGAATAAACTGAATCCCCTTAAAAGTGAGACTGGACGGATCTTTGTTGTGGTGTAATAAAAAGTGCCTGGAAACACTGTGTTTTTCAAAACCGGTTTTTATATTTCTGACGTGTTCCTGGATACGAACTTTAAGGCTGCGTTTGGTTCTGCCTACATACTGATATCCACACGCACATTCCAATAAGTAAACAATGTGTGTAGATGTACATAAAATAAAGTCATCAATATTAAAAACTTCTTGTGTGTTTTTAGAATTAAATGTATTTTTGTCAGGATGTTGGTACTTACAAATACTACACTTACCACAAATATAATTGCCTTTTGGTTTAGGCCCTAACCAGTTCTTTTGTACTGTAGTGTTATTACTTAAAAAAACATCACTAGGTGCTAGCAAATTTTTAATGTTTTTGGCTCTCCTATAGATAAACCGTGGTTTAGTGTCTAGATGTGATCCCAATATGGGATCATTGCACAAAATACCCCAGTGTTTATAAAAAAACCTTTTCGATGTCCCTATGTACAGAAATATAATCCGTAATGAAGGCCACATTTAAAATTTCATTTTTCATTATTGGGCCTATTTTATTTCTTGTCTTGGTTCTATTTTGAATTAACATATCTTTACGATCCATGTTACGTACCCTTATAATCTCTCTTTCGAGAAGTTCCTTAGGGTATCCCCTCTCTCTGAATCTCAAAAATAGTTTATTAGCCTGCTTGTCAAAAACCTCTAAACTACTGCAGTTACGTCTGAGTCTGACAAATTGCCCTCCTAGTATATTTTTTATCCATGTACTTTTGTGATTACTATTCGCCATCAGCAAATTGTTAGTATCCACCTCCTTAAAGAAGGTTTCAGTCTCCACAGTGCCATCCGCTCTGGAAGTAAGTCTTAAATCCAGAAAATCTATCTGGGTGGCATCCACCTTATGTGTAAACTCAAGGTTGAAATCATTCCTATTCAGGTTATCTACAAATGCACTGGCCGATGCATAATCACCGTCCCACACGCACAGGATGTCGTCTATGTAGCGTTTCCACACAACGACATTCCTGTGGTAGGGTTCCTCGGGCACAATGAACTGAGACTCCCACTTACCCACATACAGGTTTGCGAAACTGGGGGCAAACCTAGTACCCATTGCAGTTCCGCAAACCTGCAGGTAGAAAGTGGAAAGAAACAGAAAATAATTATGTTTCAATATGAAACTAATAGACTCGAGAATAAATTTCCTATTTAATGGGTGCATTGTGGGGTCTACTTCCAAAAAGGAGTTGACTGCATCCAACCCTTTCTGATGGGGTATATTTGTATAGAGGGATTTTATGTCACATGTAATCCATACATATGAACTCTTCCATTTGAAATCTTTAAATAAATGTAAAACTGCAGTAGAATCCTTCAAATAAGAGGTTAATTCACCAACATACGGTTGGAGAAAAAAATCCACGTATTGACTAAGATTGGCTGTCATTGATTGTATACCTGACACGATTGGGCGTCCGGGTGGATCCACCAAGGCCTTATGTATTTTCGGCAGGTGGTAAAATATGGGGATCCTTGGGAATTCAGAAAATAGGAAGGCGAACTCTGTTGTAGTGATGACGGATAGAGTGACAGCATTATCTAATAGCGCTTTTAGTTCCCTTAAAAACTTGGCTGTGGGGTCCTTCAATAATTTGACATAGGACGATGTGTCGTTAAGAAGCCTTAAAGCTTCTTTTTCATAATCACACCTATTTTGGACTACTACGCCACCACCTTTGTCCGCCTGCCTTATAATTAGGCTTGCATCATCCTTCAATGTTTTAAGGGCTAGGGACTCGCTTACACTGAGGTTATGTTTAATGTTACCTGACTTAAAATTACGTGATAAAATGTTCAAATCATTGATGACCATATTAAAAAATGTATCAATATGATGACCCTTGGAATGTGCGGGATAGAACTTAGATTGGGTTTTGAATTCAGTATGTCTAATTTCTATTTCTTTATCAGAATTACTTGCAGCAACCATAGCAGCCTTACCAGGAATACGGTCCATATCTTGTTTCAGAAAATGTCTCTTTAGGGTAATATTGCGAGTGAACTTGTGTTGATCTTTGAACAACTGGAAGGAGCTTGGTCCACAGGTTTTGGAAAAACTCAAACCCCTTCCAAGTATGCTCAATTGATCCTTACTTAAAACTGTGGAGGAGAGATTAAAAACCCCTTTGTTTGCTAGGGTGTTCTTTCCCAAGAGTACTCTCTTCTTTTGTGCTCTGGTCCCTCCTCGTGTTCCTCGTCTGATGTAACCCTTTTCTTCCTTTTCTCTTGGGGGGTATTCTGTATATCTTTCACTGTTATTACCTTCCTTTCTAGTCTTGTTCTTATCAAGTCTAAAAAAGAAGGTGAATCTGTAGTGGGTTCAGGTCTAACCGGGCGTTTGGGTGAGTATTTAGGGAAGTTCCTGGAAGGGGTTTGAGTTTTTCCAAAACCTGTGGACCAAGCTCCTTCCAGTTGTTCAAAGATCTACACAAGTTCACTCGCAATATTACCCTAAAGAGACATTTTCTGAAACAAGATATGGACCGTATTGGCGACAACTCGGTGGCAGTGCGTAGCAGAAGAAGCTTAACTTGTCTCACTCACCCTCTGACTTGTTACTGAATTTCTCTCTCCACTAGATCATGCCGGCATTTGTGATTGCATTAAGCCTTTCCTCTTTTTCTATCTGTGCCTGGACACAAATATGTAGTTGCCCCTTGCAATTTGCCGCTCTCCTCCTTCCTCTTTCGTTCTCTCTATGAAGCGATTGCCTAAATGTTTTTTTCTGAAGGTATTCATCTCTCTGTTTGATATAGACAACACTGGGGTATTCATTGTATCAACCATGTATGTATCATGGATGTGGTGGTATTTGCTCAACTTTTGAAAGGCTTCCAAAATGTAGGCTTTTATTCTCGCATCGTGTACATATCTGGCTGGTTGTGCTACTACTGGTATTCTCACTTTCGGTTGCATAATGTCTGGCTTGCATACTGTTAGCAATTCAAGCACCCATACATCATCCTCGTCACTGCTATTCATCATCCCTATTACACCAAAATCATCAAACACATCATGAGCTAATTGTGACTGAGCCATTATTTCTACCTTTACCATCAGCACACTGTGATATTTGAATAGATGAATCAGCATAAAGTCCACCACTTTGATCCACAGAGTCATCATGTCCCTCTGACTCTTCATTTTTATCCGCCTGATTTAATAGCTGATTTAATATCTTCAGAGTCTTAAACTTCTAATATTGTAGCAATGCCAGAGATTCTTCAGGATTAATCAATGCTGATAAGGAATGTGGTAAGAACGATCTGCCTTTTTCAGGTGACTTAGTGGCAGCACTAGAAATGTGCCTAGGAATTACAATTTTCCTAAAACGGACAATTCCATGCTCAATATGCTCCTCAGACTCAAATTCAGTACTACTGTAGCATGACATCCAAGTTTAAATCTCTTTTGAAGTTTAGGGTCATTTTTAAGGCATGGGGGAGGGGGCAGAGTCAATGGGAAGGTGAAGCATCATTGTCCTTCAGCTGATTCATGCTACTGTGTGTAGTAGCACCCTTCACAGATTGAACTACTATTACCATGTCCTGGACAACGTCAACCATTACAAAAACCAGACCCACCTCATTCCCCCCAAATCTACTTCTCAACTATTTATTAAAACACAATATTGTTATTGGACATAATTGGAGATAGTAGAGACAGGCCCCATGATGCATTAACCTAGTATACTAGTACATACTGTAATGGACGAATCTGGGAGGCATCATCATGGTAGAGAAGATGACCTAATTAACCCATCTGTGATTCACTCAACAACCTCACCTGGAGTTGCCCGCATACAGGTTCTTACGCTGTTACCTATTAAAACACTCAAGGGTAGAAGCCGAGCAATTAACCATTTTTGAGGATGACGAGACAGAGAAACCACACCATCATTTAATAAAAACATAATTTTATAGAACAGGAATCATCTTTTTGCAAATTAATATTACAAACAAATGTTTAAACAATTGTAAAAGAACCAGAAGAGTACCCTTCAATAAATCCCAACTGGAACCGTAAATTGTATTCTCTTTAGTCACTCCCTAGTACAGTCCCAGTAAAGCTTGTAAGTGTTATGTACATTTTCAGGCCCATATAAGCTGTTACATTTGTTATCGTGTTGTTGGTATTTGTTGTTGGGGTGGCTGCAGACCAATTTTACTTTTTGTGACAGCAACCCAGCAAAGGATGATTGTTACAGGATTTTTTTCACTGATCTTCATTTACTGTATGTAGTCTGGTTCCCCTGCCATGACCACACACGATAAACTGCAACCACACAGCCGCTGTAACGTAGTTTCTTCTTTCTCACCCAGTTCTGCTTAATAGCGCAGTCAGTCTCTATTTAGTCTTTTCTGCCAATAAATGTTCTTACTTGTGTACATAGTGTCTTCAAATTGTGACTCTCTAAGCTTGTGTGTGACTATCTACACTATCTAGTATCATGGTGCACTTTGTTAGAGGTAACTCCCCTTTGTTCTCACTCACCTTTCCACTTTCTCTCTTAACTCCCTCTTTCTCTCATGTTCATGCTCGCATACTTTCTCCCTATTATTTTCTTTACTTCTTGCCTATTCTCCTGTGTGTGTGTATATATACAGTATCTATATATGACATGCAAATGAACATACAGTAATATTTACAGTTGCTTTATGCTTTACTGTGGAGGGTTTTTGTCACTTTTTTTACCCACCATAACCTTAATGACAGTGGTGATTACCTAGTCTAGTCTCAAACCTGCTCTAGCCATTAAGACCAGCCTCACACTGATGATACCCATCAAGGTTGAAACATGTATGTGAGTAGGTCTAATGGCTTTGCATCTCATCCCAACCTCTGTTTAAAAGATGTGTTTAAAACAGCATGCAGTGGCTTGAGGATTGGCTTGTGTAATACGAGCTTGAGACAAAAGGTGGCACTGAGTGCTCATTTGCATGTCATTTCCCAGAATCCCTTGCTGCAGTGGAAGCGCTGTATGCTGGGTGACAATGGGGAAAGACAGGGTTGCAGACCTGTCTAAGACATGCAAATGAACATACAGTAATATTTACAGTTGCTATATATATATATATATATATATATATATATATATATATATATATATATATTGTGACATAGTCCAAAGATGTTAGGCAGCTTTCTGCCCCGTTTTAGGTCAGAAAGTGCAGGAATAGTTAAAAGTGATCCATTCCACAACTTCACATTAACTCAGACTGCTGGATGGAAAATCCAAACCACAGATTACAATGGGTCTAGTTCTCCCTCACCTGCTCTTCTAATCACTTGCACAGGTATTTAGAACAGAGAGGTTTGCATTTCAGTCTCTCTCCTTAGAGCCTGGAGGCTGGGGGTATCGCTGCTTCCCGGAATCCAGTTCGGGGTGGACGGCCCCTCCAAGTATCACAGTACCAGAGGATTTGCCTGGACACTTGGGACCGTGTTCTCACCACGAACAGATAAGACAAAACAAATGTTTATTGCTGTTGCTAAAAGACTGTGCTGTATCTAGTGACCCTAAATGAGAGAGCATTGTTTTAAGCTGGGGAACCAGGTTAGTTGGCCCAGTTAGTTCGCAGTTAGAGGCTGATTCTGATGTGTAGTTAGTTCCCTGAAAGGAATAGAATTTCTTTATATGATTTGGTTTTTATTTCTTAAAAGTGACACCGTGTGAAATGCTATAACACTGATATGAGTAAACCGCTGATACACAGAGAATGTGCGAAGTGTGGATGCAATAGCACCCTGAACCCAAACAGAAAACCAAAATGTTTTGCTGAAGAAATTTTTTTGCATCTAGCAAGTGCTGTTTGTAAAGCTAATGCCTTTGGCTGAAGTGAGTGAATTTGCAGCTAGCAAGTGCTGTATGTAAGTTGCTGAAGTGAGTGAAATTGCAGCTAGCAAATGGTCTCTGCCGGGTTTCTAAAATGTCCGACGTGGAATGTTTGTTTTGCAATGCACGTAATCTTGAAAAACAGTGTCCCTTCAGGCCATACGATGATGATGACGACCACTCGTATGTGGCCCCGGGAGGAGAGCCGTACCCACAGATGAATTTAGTATGCTGGGCCTGTCGTGAAGTAGGTCACATGGAAGATGTGTGTGTGACGATAGCCTCCACAGGTGCATTAATATTACACAAAAATAACTGGGTTTGAACTGAAACGAGTCTTAGATATAATAAAGTGATTTTATTCCTTAGGATAGATGAACACATGAATAATACAGTAACAGACAAGAAGTACACTTACTTAGGGGTTGGGGAATGAGAAGTTTGATGTAGCATTTCTCTTCAGCAATCAGGTAATCATCAGATGATAAATTGAAGACTAACAACGAACAACTAAGGATATATGGGGAACAGCAGTTTATAAACCTTTTGTCACTCTATCCTTAACCTTAAGTACCTGTGATTGGTTTCCCATTATCTCCAGCCAATCTTTGATGGGGAAACACATTTTAGGACAGGCCCCCCTGCTAGCTGGCACATGCGCAGTAGAACTCTGGGGTCTCATTTCTATAACCCCCCATAGGCAAATGGAATGCCAGCCAGTCTACCCATCTGGATCTCTAGCAAGATAACCTTTGTTGGAAGGTGATAACTGGGACACTTGGAGACTGCTCTGGTTTGAGCCTCCTCCGCCCTTAAATCATCAGGGAGGGTGACAAGACCCTTTGCACAACACTTAAATCCTAGACATTGGGGCACGTCTGGGGCCATCTGCTATCCTGGTAGACAAAGGAATTTCTCTGAGTCTTTGTCCATACCTTGGGACACAATGTTAAACATAAAAGATAAACGTAGTAAAATATCCGGTTCTATTGGGTCTAGCATAACCAAACATCCCAGTTCTCATGGCCGGAACTGGGACACCATATGATCCAAAAAGTGACTTGCTACGACCTATGGAACCAGAGTTACACAAATGCACATTAAATAATTTTTAATTTTAATACAAAAATCTCCGCTAAAAAAGAAATCTCAGCTTTTCACTAAATCCCCATTGAAAACAACGGGCTTCTCCGCCATAGACTTTCAATGGTAAATTGCCGCCATTGAGGTCAATTGTGTTTCTCCGCCATTGAAGTCTATGGGAAAAGTCCGGAACTTTCAAGGGGGTCCATACTCCGTCGGGTTGGTCCAGGAGGGTCAAGGATGGTTCTGCAGTGATGCCGGAGCAGTGACTGCAGACACCCCAAACCTTGATCCGCTGGGCCCTCCGGAACCAGAGATATGGAGTACCAAAATACAGCATTTCACACATAGTCATTTTTCTGAGCCGTTTCTGCCGCCGCCGGCAAAGCCTATGGCGCGACCCGTTCTTCTCGGTTCGACCCTTATCGGGGGTCCAGGATTTGGGGACCCGGTTGTGGTCGAGTGGGGGGAAGCCCAGGAACTAGGGGCAAAAAGAATTTTATTCCTAGGGGCCCTAGAACGGTTTATTCCCACGCCACTTGACGTTGACCTTGACTTGTAAGTGATCAAAGCTCTCCTATTGAAAATGTATCCGCTTTGCGGTTTGCGGTCTGGATGGCAGCCAACTTGTTCTTCGAAAGTTACCTCGAGGAACCTCCATTGAAGTCGATGGGCCCATTGACTTTCAATGGGAAACCGCCGCTCTCCCTCTCGGACGCCACCTGCTGGTCTTTACAGGAAGCAGGACTAAAACAACAAGATTCCCCATTAGAATGCATGGAGCCCTAATGGCGGCCAATGGGGACCTGCAAAATGGTGCCTGAAAAGGCGGGAAAACTTCACAAAGAGCTATAATCATTAAAGGACTATTAACCCTTGTGCTCCCGGATGGATTCTAGTGTGTGTGTGATGCAGACACTGAGTAAACCAGACATTACAATGGAACAGGGGAACAGGGAAATACACATGTACATGTCATTACAGGGGTTAAATCACTGTTCCGGGTCTTAGCCCAGTTAACCCTTTGACTCCCGGGTGAGGTCAGGTGATGGCCAAATGGGGTGTAACCCCTTTAATCCTGGGCCACCCCCTTTCTCCCTCTACACCTCCCCTTCTTAATGGGTGACCTGTGGCTCACTAGCCCTAACGGGGAGTGGGGCACTACTGGCACCATTAATGAAGTCAGTCTCAGAGGGATAGTCCTGGTGTGAAAGTCCGTCAGCATTGCTGTTTTCACTGCCCTTCTTGTGTTGAATGGTAAATTCAAATTCTTGCAAAGCCAAGCTCCATCTCAGCAGTTTGGCATTTTCCCCTGATACCCTCTGTAGCCAACTCGGGGGATTGTGGTCTGTGATGACCGTGAAAGCCCTCCCATAGACATAGGGCTGGAGCTTTTTGAGTGCCCACACAATGGCCAAGCACTGCTTCTCAATGGTGGCATATGCCACTTCCCTGGGGAGCAGTTTGCGACTTAGATACACCACAGGGTGCTCTTGGCCGTCCCCCCCACCTGGCTCAACACAGCCCCCACACCAAAGTCTGAGGCATCAGTCTGAATAAGAAAATGCTTTGTATAATCTGGGGCAGCCAGGATGGGGGCCTCAGCAAGCGCAGCTTTCAGTGCCTGGAAAGCAGTTTCACAGGCAGGAGACCAGGTAATAAGCACAGGCAGTTGCTTCTTAGTCAGATCAGTCAGGGGTTTGGCCACGGCGCTGTACTGTGGGACAAATTTCCTGTAGTACCCTGCGGTGCCCAAAAATGCCATGACCTGTTTCTTGGTTTTTGGAACAGGCCACTGAACTATGGCTTCTACCTTGGCTGGCTCTGGCTTGAGATGCCCTCCACCCACCCTGTGCCCTAAGTACAGGACTTCTGCCATCCCTACCATACACTTAGTGGGTTTTAAGGTAAGCCCAGCCTCTCTGATCCTATCCAGCACCGCAGCTACATGTCCTATGTGGGATTCCCAGGAATTTCTAAAGACAGCAATGTCATCTAAGTAAGCCCTGGCATAGCTCTGCATCCCTTCCAGTAACCTATTGACCAGGCGTTGGAAGGTAGCCGGGGCATTCTTCATCCCAAATGGCATCCCTAGGAACTCATAGAGGCCACTTGGAGTGATGAATGCTGACTTCTCCCTAGCCTCCAGGGTCAGTGGGATTTGCCAATAGCCTTTGCTCAAATCCAAGGTGGTCAGATACTTTGTCCCCGCGAGTTCATCTAGTAAGCATCTGACACCGTCCCAGTGTTGAGCAACCGGTAGTCCACACAAAACCTGGTGGTCTTGTCCTTTTTAGGAACTAGGACTACTGAACTTGCCCAAGGGCTCTGGGACGGAGTAATTACCCCTAGGGTCAGCATCTCCTCAATCTCTCTCTCCATACTGGTCTTGACCTCTGCTGATACTCTATAAGCGTGCTTATGCAGAGGCTGCAGGTCCCCTGTGTGTACTGGGTGTTTGGTGAGATGTGTGGTCCCTGGCATGTCAGTGGAGAGGGTGCTATACTGAGCTAGCATGTCCCTAGCTTCTCCCTTCTGCCTAGCACTCAACTGTGCCCCTATCTCTACCTGCTCTACAGTGTTTCCTTGCCTTGCCTCCCCTAGGAGATCAGGCAGAGCATTGCTCGCCGGATCCCCCAGCAGTGGGCTACAAATGGCCAGCACTGCTCCCTTACTCGGTGTTCTGTACTCTTTCAACATGTTGATGTGGTAGGTCTTGTGCCTCTCAGGTGCTACCTGTACAACATAGTTGCACTCATTCACCTTTCGGATAACCGAGTACGGTCCCGACCAGGCAGCCATCAGCTTGTTCTCCCGAGTGGGTTTGAGAACAAGTACCTGCTGTCCTGGGATGAATTCTTTGCTACGGGCCTGCTGGTCATACCATTGCTTTTGCTTGGTCTGAGCAGCCCTGAGGTGGTCCTGGGCCACCCCATGAGCATCTCTAACCGGTCTCTGAGATCTACCACATACTGGATCACTGAAGCATCAGTAGCGGTAGTCTCCCCTTCCCATCCCTCATGGAAGAGGTCCAGAGGTCCACGTACCCTGCTGCCATATAGTAGCTCGAAGGGGGAGAAGCCTGTAGATTCTTGCGGTACCTCTCGGTAGGCAAACAGCAAGTGCTGCAGGTGAATCTCCCAGTCTTTCCCCTCCGCCTCTATAAAGGTCCGAAGCATCTGCTTCAGGGTCCCGTTAAACCTCTCACATAATCCGTTTGTCTGTGGATAGTAAGGGGTAGTGCGCCGGTGCTGTACACCGCAGGCATCCCAGAGACAATACACATAGATGTTTGAATGAACTGCTCACCTATTAAACATGATGTCCTAAAAAGCAGTTGGTGCAAAGGAGGTTTAACAACTTATAGTAGAAAGAGTGAACAGAGAAGTTCAAGGATACCCCTATAGATGCACACAAAACCAAGCGTGTGACTATATTTCTAGGCCACAAGGATAAAAAACCCTATACCAGAAACTAAAATGGCGCAAAACAAAAAAGTTTTATTACATCAATGGTTAAATTACACTCAAATGGTTAAAAATATGGGTAAATGCTGAACCCCTAGGTGGAGCAATGAAGAGAACCAATGGGGATAAATATGGGTAGAATATCTCATATATCATCTGAGATTATCCCCATCCGTTCCTGCGTGTAGTAGGATCACGTGATGCCCATATATATAACACATATCACATATGTACTTTCAGTGGCCTTAAAAAGGCAATGGACCAATGACAGCATAAACTCTAATTCACCACCTGCAAATTGGGTGTGGTAAATGCTGTATTAATTAGCATACATATGGTGTACTAGGATCAATGCCTCTAACGAACTAACAATATTCCTCTGTTAGATAAGACAAATAGTATCCCTTCCCTCGCATAGGGTTGGATACACTGACAATAAACAGTGTGTCAGACTGGTAATCATAGGTGCCTGTATAATACCAGCATATTCATATACCAACTTGCAAAGCAAATAGTGCTTGTTGCACGCTACTGGGTCAGCAGTGCAGCAAGAGAATCTCCCCGTCGGCAGGATATCATACCGCCACAGCAGTGGGGAGGGAGAGATAGGAAGGGGAAGGGAAGTGAAGAAAGCGGGCTACGGAGAGCCCTTGTGTAAAGTTAGAGGCATACGACCCGTAAAGGCTTCCAGTGTCTCCACGCAGTTGCTACTCCGATGCGGTCACTTTCGTGACGTCATCAACATCCGACACGTGTTTCGCACGTGTGACGCGCTTCTTCAGGGGGAGGAGACAATGTAACAGTTCATTCATGAACTGCGACCCCTGATAGGTTAGGATCTCACTAGGGAAACCTACCCTAGCAAAAACGTTCAGCAAAGCTGCTGCCACTGTCTTGGCACTTATGGTGCCAAGTGCTACCGCCTCAGGGTACCGGGTGGCAAAATCCACCACCGTGAGGATGTAGCGCTTCCCTGACCTGCTAGGAATCATGAGGGGTCCTATCAGGTCCATCGCTACCTTCTGGAAGGGTTCCCCTATTATCGGTAGGGGTCTCAGGGGTGCCTTCACACGGTCGCCCGCCTTACCTACTCGCTGGCAGGCATCACAAGAGCGGCAGAAATTGCTTGCATCTCGGGATGCCCCCGGCCAGTAGTAACGCTGCAATAACCGGGCTCGCGTTCTGGTGACCCCCTGATGTCCCGCTAACGGAATAGAGTGAGCTACCCGTAACAATTGCTGTCGGTACCCCTGGGGCACTACTAGCTGTCGCTTACCGGTCAATCCCTTCTCTATCCCCGGGTTCCCTTCTTCTCTGTACAGGAGTCCCTTATGCCATAGGCAGCGTTCAGTGCCCTCCCCTGTCTGAGATTCAGACGCCCGAAGTCTCATGCCGGCCAGGGTAGGGCCTGCCTTCACTGCCTCCCTAAACTGGGCTCCTAAGTCTGGCCACCCCCCAGTCATGTCATTGTCAGGGGAAGGGGACAAGGTAAGGGGAAACAGTAAGTCAGCCTGTGGTTGCAACTGATCCTGGCTTACCTCCCCGGGCTCCTCTGTGCCCTCCGCTAACGTTGGTCCCAAAGGCTGGGGGACTGGAGCGGCCGCCGCCGGCATTGCCGTGGTCTGGCTCCGGGTAACCGCCGCCACTGCAGCGGGCTGGGGCACACGGTCGTAGGTGCAGGTCATCGGTCCCAGGTCGTTGCCCAAAAGAATGTCGGCATCCAAACCGGGTAAAACCCCCACCTCCCGCACACCCTTGCCCACCCCCCAATCCAAAAAGATGCGGGCCACCACCAGGAAACGTGGCTCTCCATCGGCCACAGTGATCTTTATCCCAGGGCCTGGGATCAATTCCTCTGGCCGGACCATATCAGGTCGGACCAGGGTCACTGCGGCTCCTGAATCAAGCAAGCCGACTGCTTGCCGGTCCCCGACTGTGACCGGGGTAAGATGTTTGCTCCGGCCGTCCGTCTGCTGCAGGTCTGCGCTGAGATGTCCTCCGCTCCTGGCTGTAGGCACCGATGAAACTGGGACAGGTGCTGCATGGGACGTCTCGCTGGGAGTTGTTTCCATGACTGGCCCTGGTTCTTTGGTGGAAGCCACCCGCACGTGGGCTACCGGCTTCGCAGCTGGGGTGCGTTGCCCTCGATAGGGTCCGTTGGAACGCAGGGGTTCTGGGCAATCTGGTCTGAGGTGACCAGTGCTGTTGCAATTGTAGCACCAGCGCTCATGCCGGAGTTCTCCCGCCTTTGGTGTCCCGCTGCCCGCAGGCGGCTTTTGGGTCCACTGGGGGGTACTCACAGCTTTCTTGGCCGGTACAGGCATGCTCGCCGCTTTGGCGGGTGCCTTGGCGGTCATCTGGGAATGGCTGACCACATAGTCATCTGCCATCCTCGCCGCCTCGGTGTAAGTCTTGGGCTTCTTATCATACACAAAAGCCCTCACCGCCGGTCGGGCATTGCTGCATGAGCTGCTCCTGAAAAATGAGGTCCAGCAGGCGTTGGTAATTCCTGGCCTCAGAGCCCTCCACCCAGTGTAACCCGTACAAAGCCATGTGGGTCACATAAGTGACATAGGTCTCCTGAGGGTGCCTCTCCTCCAGCCGGAACTTACCCCGGTAAGCTTCAGGGGTAAAACTGTGCTGAAATAGCAAAAGTTCTTTCAGGTGGTCATAGTCATCAGCATACTCCTCTGTAAGCGCCATCAATGTCTGCTTAGCCAAGCCGGAGAGTAGCGGGTCCAAGCGTGCAACCCTATGCTCGGGGAGCACCTTGTACCGCCGGCACTGCGTCTCAAAGTTCCTTAAAAACATGTCGATCTGATCAGTGCCTTCCACGTACCTGGTGAGACTGTGCTTGTCCAGTTGGAGGTCATCTTTGTGGGTTTGGACCTGGGGGCTGTAAGCGGGTCTGTTCACTGCCATTGAGATAAACTTTAGCCGCTCCTCCGCTGTCCCTCGGTCTCCCCACTTGGTGATCAGTGCCAACATTTCAGAGGTAAACGGGCTGGTGGCCGTAGCCATCGGTGCCCCTCTTGTTGCACTTGGCCTGGGAGGTGCACTTGTCACCTTCCCGGGATCCTGCCGCTCCGGCACTGGGTTCAGTCCCTGATCTCCGGGCGGCTGTACAAGAGCAAGCTGCGCCGTACCCTGAGACGCTGCAAGTTCGGCTTCATGAGCTGTGATTGCGGCAACCATGTCCTCGACATCCTGGTCCACATATTCCAGTCCATATTCACGGCACTTGTCTTTTAGCTGATTTCTAGTTTTCAGGTAATAGGCACTCTCGGCTTCACTCATGGTTCTGGGTCGCAGCAGGTGAGGTGGTGTGACAACTTGCGATACTTGTTGCACTAACGTGTGTTCAATATCTTTAGACCCAGGAACTCGCAATTACCATTGAGTCCCCACTAGATCACAGTACCCCGCAGAATACTGTAATCTAGGTCCAGTTCAATCCCGCCGCTGCCACCAGTTTTATTAATACGCCTGTGACGATAGCCTCCACAGGTGCATTAATATTATACAAAAATAACTGGGTTTGTACTGAAATGAGTCTTAGATATAATAAAGTGATTTTATTCCTTAGGATAGGTGAACACATGAATAATACAGTAACAGACAAGAAGTACACTTACTTAGGGGTTGGGGAATGAGAAGTTTGATGTAGC
Organism: Ascaphus truei; assembly: GCF_040206685.1. Taxonomy (NCBI): domain Eukaryota; kingdom Metazoa; phylum Chordata; class Amphibia; order Anura; family Ascaphidae; genus Ascaphus; species Ascaphus truei. The sequence continues at coordinate 253,353,418 of NC_134486.1, forward strand.
ATTTCTCTTCAGCAATCAGGTAATCATCAGATGATAAATTGAAGACTAACAACGAACAACTAAGGATATATGGGGAACAGCAGTTTATAAACCTTTTGTCACTCTATCCTTAACCTTAAGTACCTGTGATTGGTTTCCCATTATCTCCAGCCAATCTTCGATGGGGAAACACATTTTAGGACAGGCCCCCCTGCTAGCTGGCACATGCGCAGTAGAACTCTGGGGTCTCATTTCTGTAACCCCCCATAGGCAAATGGAATGCCAGCCAGTCTACCCATCTGGATCTCTAGCAAGATAACCTTTGTTGGAAGGTGATAACTGGGACACTTGGAGACTGATCTGGTTTGAGCCTCCTCCGCCCTTAAATCATCAGGGAGGGTGACAAGACCCTTTGCACAACACTTAAATCCTAGACATTGGGGCGCCTCTGGGGCCATCTGCTATCCTGGTAGACAAAGGAATTTCTCTGAGTCTTTGTCCATACCTTGGGACACAATGTTAAACATAAAACATAAACGTAGTAAAATATCCGGTTCTATTGGGTCTAGCAGAACCAAACTTCCCAGTTCTCAGGGCAGGAACTGGGATTCCATATGATCCAAAAAGTGACTTGCTACGACCTATGGAACCGGAGTTACACAAATGCACATTAAATCATTTTTAATTTTAATACAAAAATATCCGCTAAAAAAGATATCTCAGCTTTTCACTAAATCCCCATTGAAAACAACGGGCTTCTCCGCCATAGACTTTCAATGGTAAATTGCCGCCATTGAGGTCAATGGGGTTTCTCCGCCATTGAAGTCTATGGGAAAAGTCCCGAACTTTCAAGGGGGTCCATACTCTGTCGGGTTGGTCCAGGAGGGTCAAGGATGGTTCTGCAGTGATGCCGGAGCAGTGACTGCAGACACTCCAAACCTTGATCCGCTGGGCCCTCCGGAACCAGAGATATGGAGTACCAAAATACAGCATTTCACACTTAGTCATTTTTCTGAGCCGTTTCTCTTGCCGCCGGCAAAGCCTATGGCGCGACCCGTTCTTCTCGGTTCGACCCTTATTGGGGGTCCAGGATTTGGGGACCCGGTTGTGGTCGAGTGGGGGAAAGCCCAGGAACTAAGGGCAAAAAGAATTTTATTCCTAGGGGCCCTAGAACTGTTTATTCCCACGCCACTTGACGTTGACCTTGACTTGTAAGTGATCAAAGCTCTCCTATTGAAAATGTATCCGCTTTGCGGTTTGCGATCTGGTCGGCAGCCAACTTGTTCTTCGAAAGTTACCTCGAGGAACCTCCATTGAAGTCGATGGGCCCATTGACTTTCAATGGGAACCCGCCGCTCTCCCTCTCGGATGCCACCTGCTGGTCTTTACAGGAAACAGGACTAAAACAACAAGATTCCCCATTAGAATGCATGGAGCCCTAATGGCGGCCAATGGGGACCTGCAAAATGGTTCCTGAAAAGGCGAGAAAACTTCACAAAGAGCTATAATCATTAAAGGACTATTAACCCTTGTGCTCCCAGATGGATTCTAGTGTGTGTGTGACGCAGACACTGAGTAAACCAGACATTACAATGGAACAGGGGAACAGGGAAATACACATGTACATGTCATTACAGGGGTTAAATCACTGTTCCGGGTCTTAGCCCAGTTAACTCTTTGACTCCCGGGTGAGGTCAGGGGATGGCCAAATGGGGTGTAACCCCTTTAATCCCGGGCCACCCCCTTTCTCCCTCTACAGTGTGTCCCAAAATTTTCAAAGACAAACAGCTGCAAAAGCAAGCAACGCCCTGTGAGTGCAAGCATGATGTGGAAGCTACCAGTGAGTGTGTGCCCAGTACCACTGATATCTCTGGAGCTAATAAAGAAAGAAGAAGAAAAAGAAAACTGTTCCTCAAGTCACAGGGGAAGTGACCGAGCCACTTGAACCTGCGCTGTCAGGACATGCGTCAGAAAGGCGCCGAGATGTGCTGCAGACAGGAGTGACCGGCAGAATTGTCACGGGAACAGTGGCAAAGGAAAAGGAGGAACAAAGGGAAGCTGAATCCTTGAACCAGGATAAAGAGGCTTTGGTTTCTGCACTCCAAGCTGCCCGCCATAATTATGAACTCCTGTGGCAGGATTTGGTGAAGGAGCGAGAATGGAGCAAGAAGGAGCGAGAATGTTGGATGAAAGAGCGAGAATCGAACGCCGAGTTACAGAGATGTATACTTCCAGCTTACAGGCTTTGAAGAAAACAGAGTCTCTCTTACGGAGTGAGCTGGAAGAGGTGACGACTAGTCTGGAAAAGGCCGACACCGTAATTTCCACCATGGATTGAAAACAGATTAAGTCTGACAAATCGATTGCTATCCTAAAACAGAAATACGGGAAGGCTCTACAAGAGGTTCACGCGCTCAGCACAGAGGTGCAAAACTCACGCCTGGAGGGTCACGGTCTGAACACAGAGCTGGGAATGTTGAAGCAAACCCATGAGATTGCCCTGAGTGAGTTAGAGACTGTAAAGCAAGAAAATGAGACTCTGAAATTGAAACATTCAGATTTGACTGACCAAGCAGAAAAAGTAAAGAAACAGTTGACTCAGGAAAAATTAGAAGTGCAGGAAGCACTACAGAATGCATTGATGCACACTCAGAGCCAGCACCAGGAAGAAATGGATAGCTCTGAGAACAGAATTGCGACATGTGTGCACAAAACAGAATTCTCTCGTGGAGGAACTTAACGTTTTGAAAAATGAGAAAAGCATTAGAATAATTCAGAAGCACTGCAAAGCTCTTATCCAAGGAAGAAGGGAAAGAGAAAATTATCGGGGTAAACGCGCCGCAACTATCATCCTACAGGCTGCCTACAGAGGGATGAAAATCTGTCAGTTTAATCGCCGGAATAAAGCAGCCTGTGTTCTTCAATCATTCTACCGTGCCCGCATGGAACGAAACAGGTTCCTCATTATGAAAGGAGTAACTATAAAAATTCAGTCTCTGACTAGGATGACACAGAACAGGATTCGCTATCAAACCCTGAGAAAGGCGTCACTGGTTATCCAGCGGTACTTTCGCCTGAATAAATGTAGGCCTAAGGAAAGAGAGGCCCAAGGCTACATGCCTGCCGGCTGCAAAGGTAAAATGCCACACGGTACAGCCAGAGTTATTGAGAGCCCCATCAAGGTGAAGGTGCTCCAGGTAATTAGCGCTTCATCTTCTAAGTACCATATAATTGCCCCAAAGGGAAAATCCCAAATCTCTAAGAGTGAAGATGGTTGTGAGAAAATACATGGCAGTAAGAAGTACCATAAAGGTTCAAAGGTTGCAAAGCAAAAGCGACGAAGGTCAACGCTGGCCTTGAATTTATCCAGATCTCGCCACTCTGGGCCACAATATAAAGACAAAGACTATCCGGCCCCAGAGTTCCGTCAGAAGCTAAAGAGACAGTCCGACCATGTGCAAGAGACAGAAAGCATTAAAATGAACTCTGAGGATATAATTGACTGGAAGTCAAGAAAAAAAAAAGTAGTGGAACTAACCAATTGGGTTACACGTGCGGACTATGTCACTACTACAGTATATGCTATACTATGCCTTTAGAAAAGCATTTTTGTAAATATTGCAATGTTGTATTTTTTTTTTCTCTTCATTGAAAATGTAGGTAAAACTACAAATTAATATACAGGGTTGATGGCCCTTAAGATTACAAGGCTGTAGTTTATAAAAAAAAATATATATATATATTGGTAGCTTACAATATAGGGAAAAAATGCCCTTTCCGGTTGGTAAATATATAATGAGGTTCATATTCTAGAGTAGAAAAACCCAGGGAGGTAATAGAAACTGTCTGGTTTTGTGAGCATATTTAGCATATCCTGGGTTATAAGAATGTGTGCTAGACATTTATTTTTCAAAATAGTTCCCTAATAGAGAGCAACAAAATATGTTTGCCAAGTATAGTCTCTTATGACGAAAACTATTGACCATAATTGCCGTGAAAAAAAAAAAAAAGTTAATATTGTGTTGTGAATGTTTAATATTGTACTGGGGAGTTAGCTTAAGTATTTCAGGTAGGACGCTCACCCCAGTGAGGTCCATGGCCGCTCACCCCAGTAGGTGTGAGCTGGGGAGGGGGATATGTGACATAGTCCAAAGATGTTAGGCAGCTTTCTGCCCTGTTTTAGGTCAGAAAGTGCAGGAATAGTTAAAAATTATCCATTCCACAGCTTCACATTAACTCAGACTGCTGGATGGAAAATCCAGACCACAGATTACAATGGGTCTAATTCTCCCTCACCTGCTTTTTTAATCACTTGCACAGGTATTTAGAGCAGAGAGGTTTGCATTTCAGTCTCTCTCCTTAGAGCCTAGAGGCTGGGGGTATCGCTGCTCCCCGGAATCCAGTTCGGGGTGGACGGCCCCTCCAAGTATTACAGTACCAGAGGATTTGCCTGGACACTTGGGACCGTGTTCCCACCACGAACAGATATGACAAAACAAATGTTTATTGCTGTTGCTAAAAGACTGTGCTGTAGTGACCCTAAATGAGAGGGCATTGTTTTAAGCTGGGGAACCAGGTTAGTTGGCCCAGTTAGTTTGCAGTTAGAGGCTGATTCTGATGTGTAGTTAGTTCCCTGAAAGGGATAGGATTTCTTTATATGATTTGGTTTTTATTTCTTAAAAGTGACACTGTGTGAAATGCTATAACACTGATAAGAGTAAACCGCTGAAGGTTAAATGTCTGAGTACCTTCTGCCTACACATGTTAAAGCTGCAGTACCTTACTTGGATGAAAATAAAGCAGGCAGAAGCCTGAGTTAAGCAACGTAATACTTTGCATGTTCCTATTTGTTGTATAAATAACCCTATAAGACTATGTCGGGAAGAACCCAGACAGACGTCAGCGCTACAAAAGAGGGGCGTTTGTCACAATATATATATATATATATATATACACAGTATATATATATCCATATATATTATCTTCATGTATAAGAATATCTTTCTCTCTCAAAAAGAAAAAATTCAGCGCTACACTGCTCACTTAAATATTTGAATAATGTGTCAAAAAGTAATATAACTCAAATGTAATATAGATGTAAATTATTGAATTAACATAAAGTGTGACGTGTAATAACCTGTGCAGGTGTAATATATAGAGGGGTTTAAATACTATACATATTGTGCAAAGTGTTAGGCATTAATACAATTGGTAAACATTAACAAGTCCAGTATAGTTCATAGGTGTGTTTGTTACCAACATGTAGAGAATATAAATCAATGGAGACGTAGCAACTTCAGGTGAGAACAAACTCTTCATTGGTGATCTAGAACGTGAAAGAGAAGAAAAGAAGTGCGTGCTCTGTAGCAACGGTGCGCAAGCTGGGGGGCGCGTCCCCCAGTGGGGGCGGGAGATTTGTCTGGGGGGGTGCGGGAGGTTGCGAAGGCCCGCGCTCAATTTAATGCCGGGGGATCACGTGAGGCCTCTGCAACACTCCACTTACCTTGATTCAGGGGACCAGGCAGGGGGGGGGGGGGCGCAGCGCAAATAGTTTGCGCCCCCTGCTCTATAGCACAGATCAGTTTAATTATTTTTTTAAAAAGTGAAGTATCAAGGTCAAGATTAAAAACTTAAAACGGTAAAATCTTTAAAGCATACATATACAATGTTACCACTCTGCAACACCTGGAACTGATAACTGTAGAGCAGTGGTGAATAAACTCTTCCACTGAAATATCCATTTGTATCAGTAAGTGAATCAGGCAAAAGGAGGGGGAAGGGGAACACAAAATGAATGAGTCCCCTAAATATTCCTGGGTTTGACAGGACAGTGGATGCTGACCAGTTAAAGGCTCACTGAGTAGGATACGGTTTCCTACAGTCTGCATACATACTCCAGAGGGGTTAATACCCTGACTTTTCAGCATCCACTGTCCTGTCAAACCCAGGAATATTGTATTTGGGTTTGTACAATCATACATTTATTGACATGGTTGCACACTATTGAATATTTAATTCCTTTTTTAAAAAACACATAGTACACTACGTTTGGTAATATATGTTTTAAGTAAATTTATTAAAAGTTAGATTTTACATTATGTAGGTGTGCAGTTAGTGAATTCTTTAGGGGACTCATTCATTTTGTGTTCCCCTTCCCCCTCCTTTTGCCTGATTCACTTATCAGTTCACAGTTTGCACTCACATTTACAATTACCATTATTATTATATACTTTTTCACTTTACTCAATTAGTGTGGCCCTGTGATCACTCCCCAATCCTCCCCTTGTTTTCTGTATCAGTAAGTAGAGGAAAAAACATGTCCTATTACCACAGCACCGCAGCCGGAAAGCCCTCCTCACCTGACATCACAGGGGAGGAAGGGGGGAGTGTCCCAGGAACTGCTGTGAGCAAACTGAACAGTCTGATCAGAAAGTATTGAAATCGCCGATAGTCCAGACATTATAAATCCCAGAAAAAGCTGGTTTCCACTGGGGGGCAGAAAGTCCCTGCACCGAACAATATGGGCGTCCAGAGCAGCACAATAAAGCAACTTTCCAACACGTTTCCTCGCACCGATGTGACTTTTTCGAGGGTATGGTTGCTGGGATATGACGTGGCATTTTAAAACCTAGACGTTACCTAGGTAACGAAAGGCTTGGTATAAATCTTAAAGCTACAGTGTATCCATAAAAAGGATGGATATTTTTACACTTGCATGAATCAGATACATCAATGTTAAACAAATAAATGATACTTGCTAACAATTTACATGCATAAACAATAATAGACAGCACTCTAAATAATGAATAAAAAAATCATGAAGTACAGTGTGCAAACGGAACAAAGTGGGCCCAAACAACCCCACTGAAGATCATATAAACCAAAACAAGGGCTCCAGCACACACTGATTAATAGAGAAAACGAAAGAGTCACGGAATAAGCCAAAAATGTAATAGTGGTAATAATAGAACAATAGGTATCACACAAATATGGAAATGCTACATGACTATAAATGCAGAATATATGGATCTTAAAAAGCAGAAGAGTAGGGGGGAAAGACACTAAAGGAAAAACTGCAAACAAATAAACATAGAATAAGACAATGGGAGAGGGTAAGAGGGGCCACGTTTCAGAGTAACAACCCTTTCCTCAGGCCCGTTCCCTTGGGTCCAACGGAACCACAAGGTACTTCCCTTAACCCTATTCCACCCTACAAGACACAAAGTAGCCAAATAAGAATTAGCTCAGAATCAAGCCCTGGTCAAAAGTCCACAGTATATGCAAGAGTGTATACAAACTCAAACTGTCCTTTAGGTGGGATTATCAGGCTTCTGTCTTCTCTCTCTCTCCGATTCAAAGGTGGCCACACACACACACACACACACACACACACACACACACACACACACACACACACACACACACACACACACACACACACACACACACACACACACACACACACCAATATATGTTACTACCTACCTGTTTACATATCTATCTATCTATCTATCTATCTATCTATCTATCTGTTTATATCTCAGCCCATCTATCTACCTCTACATATATACATCTATCTTTATCTTCTGCCTATTTCTATACATCTTTCTGTTTACCGGTTTAATTACCTATCATCTATTTCTCTTCACTTTACCACTTTATCCTTTTATTACTTTCTCTGCCTGGCTCTCACTCTTTCCGTATCTGTTATTTTACTCACTCTTCCCTTCAAACTTTGTCTAAATTCTTACTATCTCTTTGTTAAACTTTTTCTTCTTATGTTTTGTTTTCACTATCCTCTTGTGTTTATCCCATCCTGTTCCTTTTCAGTCCCTTCTCTAATTAACTTTAACTGCTATATTTTAAACCATTAGAATGTTGCTGGGGAAACCCTGCTTGGACCAGAATGGCCACCTGATAACTGGCATAGGCCTGAAATGTGCCTTTTCCTTTGTTGCAGTACAATACCCAATCGACACATGTAATCTAATCTTGGTAACAACCCAACTTGACCTGGTGGTATACTTCTAGTACAGGGATGGTATATATAGATATATAGATATATCTACAATATGGGTACATTATCCTGACTTGATCTAAATGAATGTATCGACCTAGAATTATACTCTACAGTAGGTGGTCTGCTTTCTAGCATCATGAATCCATCATTTCAATGGAAGTACTGTACATCTATGTTTCTATATTCCATTATCGTGTATCATCCATACTATTTAGAGGAGTCTATCTGTGCAGCTTAAGTTATTCCATTTTTTATTTATTTGTTATAAGTTCATTTGCATATATAAAATGTATATAATTATGTGTATTATATTCTATTTTAGGACTATTATATAGCATATAGTCCCTCTGTATTAATTATGATGTAATTTAGCCACTAAGTGTTATCCTGATACTAACTACTGTCCCACCAATGGTAACATTTGCAATTTAGCAACTGATTGCTCCCTGGAGAATGTAGCTTGATAACAAGAGGTATTTAAATTTGTACTAGAGTTTTATGAGTAATTTCCTGAAAAAGTCACGTGTCTGTGACAAAACGTATTGGGCTATGCACAGTGATGTCACACTGCTCTTGACAGGATGTGAGTAGAGGACTGGGAGCACGCCAGAGGAACGAGTGTTTGGTTCTACTTGTGGAGATGTTGTTAATTGTCAGGTTGAAATTTCATACACTTAAAAGCTCTTCTCATCACCATTAGGACTTGCTGTCCAGCTTCTGGGTTATTGTCATTTGCACACCAGTTACTGAATGTTCCCCAAGTTTGGCAAGCTGTCTTTAAGAGTTTTACTCTTAAATGCACTTTTTTCATCTCTCCTTGTGCGTGGATACCCATGTGATATTATTATTGATTACATTTCATTTTTCACAGTATTACGCTATGGAGCACTCGCTTCTTTTTCTTCCTCCTATAGAGATATCTATATTAATATGTCCAACAGATTAACTGTTCTATTGGTACAGTAAGAAATACAGGTCAGATCTGGGAGGTAGCTACCCACACTGCCCAACCTAGAGCAATTCATTTAACTCAGGGCTCATAAGTTGATGTTACCCAAAACATTACCAGACATTATTTTCCCTTTAGCTTTTTTATATCCAGAAAGCAAATAATATGCAAAAGACCGTCATTTAACTCATTAACGTAGGCTGAACATGACCTTAAGTAAGCACATTACGTTTTATTCCCATAACAGATGTCTTACCTAAAGATGTATCTCCCTCCTGGATGGGAGTAACACCACCTTACGTTACTACATTAACCTTCATGTACCTTTTGAGGATAGTCTCTTTCATGGGAACGCCTTTTTTGTATAAAACTATGCTTAACTGCCTAAAACGTGACTTACCATTACATTATTGGCACTTGAAGATATATGTCATGTTATGTCACTTAACAGACCGTTATACAGTAGATCTAACTTAGGTCAGCCTGTTATGCTGTTATTTGAAAAGACCACATCCGCTGGTATACTACAATAGTCAATTCAGTCCCAGTGGGCTTATTTAAAAACACTTGAGTTACATCTATATAAATATATAGATGTGATGAGAGAGATGATATATACACACACACACACATATATACATATACATATAGTACAACTCCGTTATAGCGCGATCCACTACAACGCGAATTCGCTTATAGCGCTGTCTGAGCATGGCTCCTGAATTGAAAGCCTCCATTTTGCCGCCTTACGTGCATCTCAAATCCTCCATTTTGCCACCTTACGCTCTCCTCTTCCAGCTGTCCTGTCCACGTGCTCATCTCTCTCCTCTTCCTGCTGTCCACGTGCTCATCTCTCTGCCCGTCGCGTGCCATCAGTTTTTTTTCTTCAAACATACAATTCAATGCTTTATTGACTACCAGATATAGACACACAATTAAACATTAATACATTTTGTACAAAACACACGCAGGGATTGAACTCGGAAACCTTCTGATAACAATGCCTTGCCTCTTACCTCTACACCATAGGCTTGGTGTGACAGTACATAACCTATAAATATATTTATCCTCTACAACATATATATATATATATATATATATATATATATATATATAAACACACACACACAGCAGGGCACCGCTCATATGGCGGGTTCCGTTCTAGGCTGCCGCCGTAAAGCGGAAATCGCTGTAAATCGGGGCCCTACTGTACTGTATTGTACTTTTTGAAAACTGAGATGCAGAGCTGTAAACTGACATATGGCATCTGACAAGGAGTTGCGCACGCACTAAAACTGTTTTAGTGACAGCCGGATACTTTGCTACTGTGTACGTCATGCCGAAAATCGCCGGAAAAACGGAGCAAACGCTGAACCGAATGAATATGGGTATACATTGGTAAACGCTGTATGAGCGGAACGCTGTAAAGCGGAAAGCTGTAAAGCGGGGCCCTACGGTATATATACAGTAGCATGTAAATGAATGATGCTGCAGCCAACACACAAATTATGTGGAACTGTGGACCTATTTACAGCATTCAGATTACATTTTTCTATTTTTATTTTGCATGTAAAAAAAAAAATCCAGATATTTCTCATGTTGGAATATTTTCATTAAAAAAAACAAATTATTAGGGATGGCAAATCTTTGAAAATATGAATATATGCCGTTCTTGTACAAATTCAAATTTTTGGTGGAACTGCGCCAATCTCTAACAGTGGGTTAATGTCAGATATCCCAAATCAACGGTACATGTATGTCGAAAAGTGTAGCACATTTCATTTGAAATAGTGTCAATAAGCACCTTAACATTACATCCAAAAACTATACCATTTACAGTACCAGCAGACAAACACCTAAAATCAGTTGATGCCAGGAAGAAACATGGCTCTGAAAGGGTGTTTCACCCACATAAAGTAACTTGTTTTCATTTCACAGCTGAAACCATCAGCATTCAGGTCTAATAAAACACCAAAAGAAAAGCAAGTTATCTTGCCAGGTGCTTTTTTCTTCTTCTTGTAAAACTACCAGTACACAAAATAATAATTTCTGCTTTCAGAACTCAGCCTCCAGCTTCAAAGATTTATAGCTCATCTTGCTTCTTCAATCAAGAGCAATATGAGCAATCCTTCAATGTAGTTAAACTTTTTTTTAACGAATGTTTGATCTGAGGTCTCTAACAAATGAGCTTCACTACCAAAATGTAACTCACTTTTAATTCCCTAGGAGCCTGTATTGCTGCAGGATTGAGCCTGCATAGTGATGCCTTTAAGAGTTCAGAACGTTCCCTTTTTGTTCTTGTACTGTGTAGTGCACACAGTACTGTATATAGAATATTTGCAGGCACAAGTCCCTGCCCCATAGAGCAATATATTTTTGGGTAAGAAAAAGTGGGAGGAACAGGTGTCACGGTAGCTTGTGACAGGTTGTAATTTACACCAAAACTATATATAAATATATATATATATATATACCTGGGTTTGAACTGGGACGAGACTTAGATATGATAAATATAATTTATTCCTTGATAAAAGGTGAACACAACAGATATGTACAAATAACAGGCAAAATATAGACACTTATGTAAAATGGAAATGATGAAGCAGTCACAGCTGGACTGGCAGTTCATACAGCACTCTTCATAGTCATCAAGACACCCAAAAGCATGAAAAGACCTCTGGCAGGAAGACAGTGCATAGCGTTTCTCTCAGCAAACAAGATGGTATAGAACAGACTGAACACTTGAAGAACTTGCAAAACATGAACAACAACGGAATATAGGGAACAGCAGTTTATATATCTTTTGTCCCTCTATTCTTAACCTTAAGCACAGGGGATTGGTTTTCAATTACCTCCAGCCACTCACTAACGTGGGAAAGCATTCTGACCCATGCCCCCCTGCTAGTTGGCACATGCACAGTAGAACTCTGGGGTCTCATTTCTGAAGCCCCACATTTGCATCAGGAATGCCAGCCAGTCTATCCTTTGGAGTTCTGGCAGGAAAACCTTTGTTGAAAAGGTGTGAAGTGGGACACTTAAAGACTGCTCTGGCTTGAGCCTCCTCCGCCCTTAGGTAAACAGGGAGGGTGACAAGACCCTTTGAACAGCACTCAAATCCTAGACATTAGGGCGCCTCTGGGGGCCATCTGCTATCTTGGTGGACAAAGGAATTTCCCCTAAGTCTTTGTCTCTACCTTGGGACACAGTATCAAACATAAAACATAAACGTATTAAAATATCCGGTTCCATTGGGTCTAGCAGAACCAAACTTCCCAGTTCTAATGGCCGGAACTGGGACACCATATGATCCAAAAAGCAACTTGCTACGACCTATGGAGCCGGAGTTACACAAATGCATATTAAATCATTTTTCATTTTAATACAAAAATCTCCGCTAAAAGAAATCTCAGCTTTTCACTAAATCCCCATTGAAAACAACGGGCTCCGCCGCCATGGGTTTCAATGGAGCAACTCCGCCGTTGTAGTCAATGGGGTTTCCTACCATAGACTTTCAATGGGGAACCGCCGCCATTGAAGTCTATGAGAAAATCCACAAATCTTTACAGTCGTCCATACTCCGTCTGGTTGGTCTGAGGGGGCTGGAAATGGGCATGCATTAAAGCCGGAACCTTGGCTACATGTCACCCAAATCCCATCCCTCTGGGCATTCCAGAACCGGAGATATGGACTTACACATTTCAACATTTTACACTTAGTCATTTTTTCACCATGCGGCTTTTCCCTCATTAGAATCAATGGTAAAAGCCCCGAACTTTCAAGGGGGTCCATACTCCGTTGGGTTGGTCCAAGAGGGTCAAGGATGGTTCTGCAGTGATGCCGGAGCATGGACTACAGATACCCCAAACCTTGATCCTCTGGTCCCTCCGGAACCGGAGATATGGATTCCTAAAATTCAGCACACTTAGTCATTTTTCTGAGCCGTTTCTGCCGCCGCCGGCAAAGCCTATGGCGCGACCCGCTCTATCTGGTTCGACCCTTATCGGGGGTCCAGGATTCGGGGACCCGGTTGTGGTCGAGTGGGGGGAAGCCTAGGAACTAGGGGCAAAAAGAATTTTATTTCTAGGGCCCCCAGAACAGTTTATTCCCACGCCAATTAACGTTGAACTTGACTCAAGTGATTTTAACTCTTTTAAAGGACATTGTATCAGCTTTGCGGTTAAGCGGTTTGGAAGGCAGCCAACTCATTCCTGAAAAGCTCTTTCGAGGGTTTCTCCATTGAAGTCAATGAGCCCATAGACTTTCAATGGGAAACCGCCGCTCTCCCTCTCGGACGCCATCTGCTGGTCTTCTCAGGAACCGGACTTCACAGCAAGATTCACCATTAAAAAAACATTGCCCTAATGGCGGCTTATGGGAACCTGCAAAATGGTGCCGGAAAAGGCGGGAAAACTTCACAAAGAGCTATAATCATTAAAGGACTATTAACCCTTGTGCTCCCGGATGGATTCTAGTGTGTGTGTGATGCAGACACTGATTAACACAGACATTACAATGGAACAGGGGAACAGGGGAACAGGGGAATAGGGGAAAATACATTTACAGGTCATAACAAGGGTTAAATCACATTTCTGGACCTCAGTCCAGTTAACCCCTTGTCTCCCTGGTGCGGTCAGGGGATGGCCAAATGGGGTGCAACCCCTTTAATACCGGGCCACCCCCTTTCTCCCTCTACAACAGGAACCTGCATCAGATAAAGAAAAATAGAGGAAATAAAAAAAAACACACTCAGTGGGGAAGAAAAAATATCCCCCTCTAAGGAAACAATAAGGGTCGTGCGGCAATTCCCAGAGACTAGACTCAGAGACAGTAAAAACATACTGTTGAAAAAAAGGAGAAAAGACTGAGAAGAAACAAGAGAACTAAAAAAAAAACAATTCCAATATTAAAAATGATAATTAATGTATTAGTTAATTCTATAATAGGAAAATACAAGGTCTCATCCCTAGACAAAAAACCCAATGAGACCATAAAGAAGGTGGCATCACACCTCTTCACGGACATAACAAATATAAAGTGTATGATGAAATACAATCAAACATAGACATACTGTATATGTACAACATGAGATAATTCCTGAATAGGAGGGGACCTGGTTCTTTCAAGACTTTTGAAAAGGGAAATTATAAAGTCATTAGACGTCTGAAATGCAGCAGATAAACTCTCCATATATTGTAAGACGTGTAATTGGGTGCTTTATATAACCTGATTAAATGGTGTAAATTTTTATAAATTCTTAAGTGCAAGTGACACTATCAATTGCAGTGACAAAAAAATGTATCTACTGTACATGTGAATAAAGTGATCAATTATAACAGTGTATCAACATACAAGGTGAATAAACTTGAATATATAAAATCAAATGATTAAATACCATCACCAGATGTGTAATGTGATTAAAGTGATAAATAATTGAAAAGCAGCTCAAAAAACCCTCCTGAAACCGTTCACCGGTCTCTGTAGTGCTTGATGGTTTCTCCAGGTGGGACGAGCGCAGAGTTTCACAAATAAAACATGAAAGAGATAAAAAACAACAATAGTGCGACCAATAGAATATTGCACTCTTGAAAGAAGTATAAATGTGTCAGTTCCGCTCACAGATTTTTAGATAGTATAAAGCATATCAGAGATCCAATCTCTCTCTGATGGGAGCTTAGTTGGCAGGAACTCGAGTCAATACTCGTCATATTTCACATTCAGGCATGCATATTGTAATGAAAGCAGTGGAATAAGAAATTCAGCGCTCGTGCTGCAGATGTAAAGTTTGCTGGAAGCTCTAATCCCCTTGCAGCATGTATGTGGAGCGTCTCCCTAACTGACTCCTAAAGCAAGGTGACCCCCGGAACGGGGGACACCTTGTGATGAAAAGAAAAAAATGCACACAATGCGCACCAGGGATTAAAATTGAGTAGAAAATATTTATTAATTCAAAAGATAACTGAGGGGATCCAACCCCACCTCAGTACACATGCACACTAGATCCGGGTAAATATAGCAAAAATACCCACACACAAAATAGGATGTATCTACTTAGACTAGATCTAAACACAATATTACAAAAAACAAAAATAAATAAATAAAAAGACATGAATGTTTAAAATAAAGGATACATGGACCCAGATATATGCTAATAATAAAGCTGAACAACTGCCTGAGTCTGAAAGGGGGAGACGGAAACTTACACTGAAGTGCCGAGCGGGTCCCGCTGGTAAGCGTACAAGGGTCCGGACCACGCCACCGCAGAGATGTTGCCACTGCACGAACATCCTGCAAGCGCCATCTCAGCCTAACAACATACGCGTAGAGTGACCTGTCGTGACCTCCATGCGTTTCGCACTACGTGCTTCGT
Organism: Ascaphus truei; assembly: GCF_040206685.1. Classification (NCBI taxonomy): domain Eukaryota; kingdom Metazoa; phylum Chordata; class Amphibia; order Anura; family Ascaphidae; genus Ascaphus; species Ascaphus truei. The sequence goes on from NC_134486.1 coordinate 253,368,733, forward strand.
CCTGACGGTCCAGACTCAGGCAGTTGTTCAGCTTTATTATTAGCATATATCTGGGTCCATGTATCCTTTATTTTGAACATTCGTGTCTTTTTTTATTTATTTATTTTTATTTTTTGTAATATTGTGTTTAGATCTAGTCTAAGTAGATACACCCTATTTTGTGTGTGGGTATTTTTTGCTATATTTACCCGGATCTAGTGTGCATGTGTACTGAGGTGGGGTTGGATCCCCTCAGTTATCTTTTGAATTAATAAATATTTTCTACCCAATTTTAATCCCTGGTGCGCATTGTGTGCATTTTTTTCTATCATATTGTAATGAGAATGGAGTTTTGTTGTGTTTCTGATGGCCTAGGTGCATAATGAGTTAACTTTTGTATCTTACTAAAATGTCTAAGATATGCTGAAAAGTAGTTGATCTTGCTGTGAACAAAAAACTGCTAGAATGCTCTGAAAGAGGTTGTTATAAGAAACGTTAGAAGACCAGGTGACTCCCCCGCCTTCCTAGGTGGGATGATGGTTGAATGCCTGAGTGTGTTCCTTGAAATATTTGTCCCGCACGAAAGTGTGCCAGACCTTCAATTGTGGTTGAGCTGGGGGTGTCCTCAGCTCTTCGCGCAGTACAAACGTGATCACAGGAATATACAACTACCTGGAATACATCTTAACTGATGTGGGGGTCCCCTGGTTGATGTGAGCGATATCAAGTGCCATACGATGTTGAATATCTGAAGCTAAGTAACAAATAATTTGTATTTAATAATAAAATTGGTATTATTCATGTCTGCACTCATGGCTGAGATCGACAACCCAAATCAATCTCTTGAATAAGTAATTTTCTTGTCAGAACACATATTAAGTACACAAATGCAACAGTTAAGATGGTGTTTGTCTAAGTACTGTATTATGGAAATAAAGTTAGGAAATCTATGTATATTGAGGCAATATTTTAAAGTCAAAAGAAAGGTTTTTTTTCTTAAAGTCGTAAAATTGTCATCTAGAGAGATTGATGAATGGGGTGGGTTGAGAACATACCCACAAAAGGTCGGCTTATGTTATTTTCAATGCCGGAAGTTTAGAAAATAAACCATGTATTTGAGACATGAATCAGAATTCAACAGAGGTTTTGGGATCATACACGTGAATTCTCACCTTTCCTTCTCCAATGACCTCTATGGGAAGAACCTGTTCTGAACATGTTCTGTGATAACGTATAGGAATTCTTTGTTTATCCTTTTTATTTTAAGAAACTGTCTGCATTTATTACTCCATCTTCACAGATCATCTCTGCCGTATCATCATCACTTCTGCAACAGGTTTTGCATGCTCAGGCAGAGGATTCTGGGTCGATGTCCACACGTTCGTCTAAATTATTTGTCCCCTCCATTCAAATGTGAGGTGTTGCAATAGGCTCATAACTCCAAGACGACTGGTCACCCGGGGTTAAGGAAGACTTGCGATTTCCTCGAACAAATCTTTTGGTGGCTGGAGATCCGCAAAGACCTAAAGCAGTTTTTGGCAGCCTGCGTTATATGCACCCAGACTAAGGTGCTGAGGATGTGACCCTGTGGGTTGCTCCAGCCCTTACCCATTCCCACCCACCCATGGACCCACTTATCTATGGATTTTATCAAGGAACGGCATCCCTCCAGGGGTATGACTACCATAATGGTAGTAGCCGATCGATTCACATGACAGGTCCATTTTGTTCCTCCATTAAGATACCCATGGCCTCTGAACTATTGGAGATCTTTATTAAGGAGATATTCTGCCTCCATGGAGTCCCGACGGATATAGTCTCAGACCACGGAACCCAATTCATCTCCAGATTTTGAAAAGCCTTCTGCCAAAGAATGGGTATCGCTCTGCATTTCTCTTCTTCCTACCATCCCCAGTCCAATGGTCTCACGGAAAGGGCCAACCAGTCCTTAGAACAATTCCTCCGCTGCTTTGTTTCTGGACTACAGGATGACTGGGTTGATCTGCTCCAGTGGGCCGAGTTTTCCTGCAATTCCATGAAACACAATTCAACACTGGAATCACCATTCTTTTGTGCCTACGGGTACCATCCTGCTGCCCTTCCTCCTTCCAGTCCCCTCTCTGGAGTTCCTGCAGTGGATGATAAAATCCAAGAACTCCAATAACTCTTGAAAAAAATTCAAGCCAATCTGACCAAAGCCGCCTTCCAGCAGAAAACCCAGGTGAATAAATGTAAACGGCCACCATCCCCGTTTCGAGTGGGAGATCAGGTTTGGCTGGCTACAAAAAATATCCGGTTGCAACTGCCTTCCTCCAAACTCGGGCCCAAGTTCATTGGACCTTACAAAATCCTGAAACAAGTCAATACGGTGGCGTTCAAACTGGAACTTCCGGATAACTTACGAATACCCCCAGTGTTCCATGCCTCCCTCTCAAGCCGTTCGTCCAGAACACCTCTCCTCCTACCCTTCCTCCTCATAGACTGTTCTTGGTGGATGGGCAGCAGGAATTTGAAGTATGCCAAATACTGGAGTCCCGTAGAAACCATGGTGGGCTACAGTAATTGGTCCATTGGAAGAATTATGGACCTGAGGATAATTCATTGTTCAAATCTAGGGATGTCCATGCTCCCAACCTGGTCTGGGCGTTTCATTGGAAATTCCCTGCCAAACTGGCTTAGATTACCCAGAGGTCTCTGTAAGGATTGGGCTTCGGTCCTGCCCCCCGTGATGCATCTCGTGACGAGACGGGTGACGGCCTCACACTGGGGTTGTGCATGGGCGCTATGCGGCCAGGCATGGACACCGCATAGATCGGGCTTAGGCCCTGCCCTCTGACGCATCCCATGATGCCACAGAGAACCTCCCTCTCACACCTACATGCCGCGTCGCGTTACCAGGAATACGCACAGGGTTAACACTATCAAGTCCTTTTCCCCCACAGCTGCAGAACACTCCGCCCCTGCTTATCAATGCAGTGGTTGTAATCACTCAGTGCTCACAGCCTGGTGTAGCCCTGCCAATGGCTGCTCCTCCTTTATATGCTCAGCCATTCCTGTCCCAAGTTGGCTGAGCATAACCTTTGTTTTTGTAACTGGTGTTTGCCTCAAATATCCTGTTGCCTTGCCTTGTGATCCCTGCTAGCTGCCTTTTCGTTGAACCTGGCCTTTGCTTGTACCTGGACCTCTGCCTTTTCTGACCCTTGACCTCGCCTTGTGTTTGGACTCCCACCTTCTATACTCCTGGACCCTGGCTACATGCACCAACCATCTGACTTCTCCAACCCCAGACCACGGCGAGTATCACGACCATTCTTACCTCTCCTACCCTGACCTAGCTACACGACTACGACTCTGCAATCCGGACGCAGTTACACGGTTGTTGGTCGGTGTATTCTAAAATCCCTACCTCCGCCTCGCGGTCCCGTCCTGTTTGTGGTGAGCACCCGTTACATTCTCCTCAATAGGGGGGGGGGTACTGTTAGGATTCTGCTTGATCCGTACTGGGTTTTGCTGCGGTTTGGGTTTTCCTAGTCACCTGCCCTTTCTGCAAACTGTGGCCATTTTGGATACTGACAGCCTGCTAGATAAGGCTGCAGTTCCTAGTGGGAGTCGCCGAGCAAAGTTCTAATGTTTGCAGCTCTTGTTGGTCTTTGCAACACTGCCGCCAGCCCTGACACCTGCCAGCTTACCGACTACGGATACTCTTACCGGATTTGAGATGAGCACTGTCACAGAATTATCCCTGTGGGATCTTAGTCTTTAAGATGTGAGAGTGTAGTTTTGACTACAATGAAAGACTCAATGGGGTTCTCTGTGCGATATCACCAAATTGGTAATCTCGCATTTTACAGAATAAGCCCCTGTGTCTCAATACAAGAATAATAATGTAGAGGGAGAGAGGGTGTGGCCCGTTATTAAAGGGGTTACACCCCATTTGGCCATCCCCTGACCTCACCCGGGAGACAAGGGGTTAACTGGGCTGAGGTCCAGAACTGTGATTTAACCCCCTGTTATGACATGTAAATGTGTATTCCCCTGTTTTATTGTAACATCTGGTTAATCAGTGTCTGCATCACACACACACTAGGATCCATCCGGGAGCACAAGGGTTAATAGTTGTTTAGTGATTATAGCCCTTTGTGTAATTTTCCCGCCTTTTCAGGCACCATTTTGCAGGCTCCCATAGGCCGCCATTGAGGCTCTATGTGTTTCAATGGCGAATCTTGCAGTTGAGTCCTGTTTCCTGAGAAGACCAGCAGATGGCGTCCGAGAGGAAGAGCGGCGGTTTCCCATTGTAAGTCAATGGGCCCATTGACTTCAATGGAGAATCCTCGAAAGAGCTTTCCAGGAACGAGTTGGCTGCCGTCCAAACCGCTTAACCGCAAAGAGGATACATTTTCAATAGGAGAGCTTTGATCACTTAACAAGTCAAGTTCAACGACAAGTGGCGTGGGAATAAACAGTTCTAGAGCACCTAGAAATAAAATTCTTTCTGCCCGTAGTTCCTAGACCTCCCCCCACTCGACCACAACTGGGTCCCCGTATCCTGGACCCCCGATAAGGGTGGAACCGAGAAGAGCGGTCGCGCCATAGGTTCCAATGGCGGCGGCAGAAACGGCTCAGGAAAACGGCTAAGTGTCAAAAGCTGAAATTTGGTAATCCATAGCTCCGGTTCCGGAGGGCCCAGAGGATCAGGGTTTGGGGTATCTGTAGTCACTGCTCCGGCATCGCTGCAGAACTATCCTTGACCCTCTTGGACCAACCCGACGGAGTATGGACCCCCTTGAAAGTTCGGGACTTTTCCCATAGACTCCAATGGCGGCCAAACCCCATTGACCGGCTACGGCGGAAAAACCCATTGACTTCAACGGCGGTGTCGCCCCGTTGAAAGTCTATGGCTGGGATTCCCATAGCCGCCAACGACGGCGGTTTGCCATTGAAAGTCTATGGTGGTGGAACCCGTTGTTTTCAATGGGGATTTAGTGAAAAAACGTGATTTAATTTACAGCGGAGATTTTTGTATTAAAATATGAAACGGTTTTAAGTGTATTTGTTTATCTCCGGTTCCGAAGGTCGGAGCAAGTCTCAAATTGGACCAAGGGTGTCCCAGTTCCAGCATTGAGAACTGGGAAGTGTGGACCTGCTGGACCTAACGGAACCAGATATTTTAATATGTTTATGTTTTATCTTTCATACTGTGTTTCAATGTATGGGTAAAACCCAGAGGAAATTCCTTTGCATACCAGGGTAGCATATGGCCAGAAAGGCAACCCAATGTCTAGGACTTAAGTATGTTTCAAAGGATTTTGTCACCTCCACTGTTTGGATGAGGGTGGAGATTACTCAAACCAGAGCAGTCTTCAAGTGTTCCATTTCACACCTCACAACAAAGCATATCCTGCCAGGAATCCAATCTGGTAGACTAGCTGGCATTCCTGATGCAGAGGAGGGGTTACAGAAATGAGACCCCACAGCTCTACTGCGCATGTATCAGCTAGCAGGGGGGCATGTATCAAATTGTGTTCCCACGTTAATGAGTGGCTAGAGTTAATTGAAAACCAATCCACTGTACTCAATGTTAAGGATAGGGCACAAAAGGTTTATAAACTGCTGTTCACCCTTTATCCTTTGCCTTCTGATATCATCTGATGTTACCTGATTGCGAGAGAATTGCTATGCTTCATACTTCTCATTCCCCAACCCCAAAGTAAGTGTACTTCTTGTCTGTTACTGTATTATTCGTGTGTTCACCTATCCAAAGGAATAAATATACTTTATTATATCTCAGCCTCGTTCAGTTCAACCCAGTGATTTGTGTAACCTTAATACCTGTGACAGGCTATCGTCACAAATAATGACTGTGCTTTGCCAACCCATTATGGTAGAAATGTGAGTGTTGATCACTGATTACTACATTAATAATGCAAAATTATACTGACCACATTTTTGGGTTACTTGGAAAATTTGCATATATAATTGGAAGACACACATTAGTACATTTTACTTGTTTCATATTAATCAGGAAAGGATTTGCAAGTTTCTCTTTATTAGTTAAAATATTACTTTACAACTGCAAAAGATTTTGAGCCATTAATGTAACTGTAGCCTCCTGCTGTCCGGCCTTCCTGCCTCTCACCTGTCTCCCCTACAATGTATCCTAAATGCTGCTGCCAGAATCACTCTACTCTTTCCTAGATCTGTCTCAGCATCTCCCCTCATGAAATCCCTCTCCTGGCTTCCGATCAAATCCCGCATCTCACACTTCATTCTTCTCCTCACTTTTAAAGCTTTACACTCTTCTGCCCCTCCTTACATCTCAGCCCTAATTTCTCGCTATGCACCATCGAGACTCTTGCGTTCTTCTCAAGGATGTCTTCATTCTACCCCCTTTGTATCTAAAGCCCTCTCCCGCCTTAAACCTTTTTCACTGACTGCCCCACACCTCTGGAATGCCCTTCCCCTCAGTACCCGACTAGCACCCTCTCTATCCACCTTTAAGACCCACCTTAAGACCCACTTGCTTAAAGAAGCAAATGAATAGCACTGTGGATATTCTGAACACGATACATAAAGCTTGGCCCCCTGCAGACGCACTTACCAGAACTCCCTCCTACTGTCTCTGTACGTTCTCCCTACCTACCAATTAGACTGTAAGCTCCTCGGGGCAGGGAATCCTCTTCCTTAATGTTACTTTTATGTCTAAAGCACTTATTCCCATGATCTGTTATTTAAATTATCTGTTATTTATTTGATTACCACATGTATTACTACTGTGAAGCGCTATGTACATTAATGGCCCTATATAAATAAAGACATACAATACAATACAATTAATTACATTTACATGTAGACTCACTGAAATAACCAACCCCTCAAACAAACATCAAAACGCTACCATTGAAAGGCACCATATTGAGGATTAAACCATTCAATCTTAAAAATAACAGATTGTGACGAAAATCCCTCCTCTGTACATCAGAGTAACCCTGGTCTGGTATCTGATGGATCTTCAAAAAAAAATGTTTCCACCCAGGGGATAATGTAATAAATAAAGTCACTAGAAAAAAATCAATGTGTGCATCCCTTGATTGAAGCGGTGAGTAGTGTATATACAGTAGTAGTTTGAATGCCTGTGTATGTAGTAAGCACCTTGACACATAAATCAGAGTTTGCAGCATAAACCTGAAAGCAAAGCCTACTGCGGGTACAAGAACGCAACGTTCCTCAGCTAATGGTGATCACTTGGAGTCCTTGGGTGCAGGTGAACCCCCCCCCATCCACAGGGAGCTTTACGACATGCTTCCGAAATTGAGTAGGTGAATCAGGTAACAAAAGAAAAATGGAGCACAGCACCAGAAAGCAGGTAACAGCCAGACTGAACGTGAAGTAAAAATATTATTTTATTAGTTTAATGCCATATAGTAATGTAACCCCTCTTTATTTTACTATACTTCAGTCTATGAGGTGGGGACCTGAGCCTGTACAATATAATAATGCTCACACGTGTGTGGAGCCAGAAAGAAGGGGCACACCACAGCAGGATATGTACTGTATAACAGTTTTCTGAATAAAAGAAACAGGCATAAAACGCAGATTATCAATACCCACGTGAACCTTATAAATTGGATCACTACATAACATATGTGACGGTAGGGGTAGATGTGACTGCTTTTAATAAAGGTCAAGCCCTTCATTACCTCTATCTGTCAATAATAAAGTTGTATTATGTGTATTATATCTACAGTATGTCTTATCCTGGTTCCAGCACTTCAGGGACCTGGGGTTCATTTTGTTTTAAGAAGAAATGTTACAAAGGTTGTCTGTGACCTTTCCCTGTAACAATTTTCATGTAATCAAAATGATGTTACATTTCAACCCACCAATCAGGGGCTGGAACATACAGTATTGAAAACACCTGCCTCAACTCTTTTTGCATGTAATCATGCTTTGCCAGGGTGTATAGAAAGGTGGGGAGTGAGACCCCTAAAGAGTCTTAAGAAGCTGTGATTTGTACTTGGATGAAGGAGCTACAGACTCAGTTTCAGGTCAAGAGTGCTTTGGCTGAGAGGATTCCAGTGCTGGTACCAGACCCGGAGTCCAGTCCAAAAGATATCCTGTGGGGGAAGATCAATGAAAATCTCTCTAGGGAGGTCCCTCAATTTAGGATTATAGGATAACCCCAGTTTTTTACAGTTGTAAATGTGTGTGTCCGTTTATGTCAGTTGGGGATATCTTTTTTTCCAATAAATTAATTTTATAAACTCTTGTGCTTCTGTCTGGTGAATTGATTCCTGGTGTGATAGTCCTGGTCTCCAGTGACCACTGTCATGGATGCTCACTACAACCTGGACTGTGGGGCTGGGGTGGGGAAGATATATAACCACCGCCCTAAGCCACGGGGAAGGGTCCAGATTGCACAGTCGTGGACGTGTAGCCAGGGTAGGAGAGTGGAGAGAGTAGAGGGTACTTGCCTATGGTCCGGGTTTGGAGAGTGTAGAATGGTCGAGGTCCGTAAGCTGTGGTCGTGGAGTAGAGAGTGTAGAATGGTTGAGGTCCATAAGCCGAGGTCCTGAATTATAGAGTTAGAAGTCCGTTAAACAAGCCGTGGTCCAGGGGAGCAAGAAGAGACGAGTCAGGCACAAGCAGGGTCACAACAGGGATGCGTATACCGACAGAGACAGGTACTCTGACTGCGAATGAGCACGGTGCATAGAAAGGTCTATGCTCAGCAACAACCAGAGGGCTGAGTGAACCTAAATATAGGAGAGAACCAATGAGGGGAAGGAGAGGAGGAGTGGTCAGAAGTATGAGGAACGGTGATAGGCTGAGGCTGAATGTAGCTCAGGTGTAGCCCACCTAAGGCAGGCATTAGTTTCTTCAATATGTGCACACACATGCCACGTGCACGTCTGAGGCTGGTGTGCCGTCGCACCGAGATGCGCGTGTAAATGGGACCCACTGCACGCTACCGGAAGGCGGGGGTGATACGCCGGCGGAACGCGAGGCAGCTGGAGGGCGGAGGACACGGCCGCGTTGGTGGGACGGTGGCATAGGTAACCGGGACGATGCGGTGCACGGAGGTTCCCGTGGCGCAGTCGTGACAACAACATACACAACATAATTGTTGTGTAAACCTCCCAGCATAACCCAGTACTGCGCATATAAGTTTATTATTTATTTATTTATCAAATATTTTACCAGGAAGTAATACATTGAGAGTTACCTCTCGTTTTCAAGTATGTCCTGGGCACAGAGTTAAGACAAATAATACATGGTTACAAATACAGTTACATAAATGAACAGGGTATACATTATATACAAGACATTGCATGCACAGTTAAAGAAAATATATATTATAGGCGTATGAAACAGTTACAGACCAGATTAAAATGTGAGACAGCCTTAGATTTGAAAGAAACTTAAACTGGTGGTGGATGTGAGAGTCTCTGGTAGGTTGTTCCAGTTTTGGGGTGCACGGAAAGAGAAGGAGGAACGGCCGGATACTTTGTTGAGCCTTGGGACCATGAACAGTCTTTTGGAGTCTGATCTCAGGTGATAAGTGCTGCATATGGTAGGGGTGAGGAGCTTGTTCAGATAGCTGGGTAACTTGCCCATAAAGAATTTAAAGGCAGTAATAATATATGCACCTGGGTTGAAAACTGGTTAAAGGACAGACAACAGAGGGTTGTCATAAATGGAACTTTTTCAAGTTGGGCTAAAGTCGTGAGTGGAGTACCTCAGGGATCGATACTGGGACCCCTGCTTTTTAACTAGTTTATTAATGACCTTGAGGTTGGCATCGAGAGCAAAGTCTCCATCTTTGCTGATGATACTAAATTGTGTAAGGTAATAGAATCAGAGCAGGGTATAATTTCACTTCAGAAGGACTTGGAGAGACTGGAAACATGGGCAGGTAAATGGCAGATGAGGTTTAATACAGATAAATGTAAGGTTATGCATTTGGGATGCAAGAATAAAAAGGCGACTTACAAATTAAATGGAGATATATTGGGGGAATCCTTGATGGAGAAGGATTTAGGAGTGCTTGTAGACAGCAGGCTTAGCAATAGTGCCCAATGTCATGCAGTAGCTGCAAAGGCAAACAAGATCTTATCTTGTATCAAACGGGCAATGGATGGAAGGGAAGTAAACATAATTATGCCCCTTTACAAAGCATTAGTAAGACCACACCTTGAATATGGAGTAAAATATTGGGCACCAATCCTAAGAAAAGACATTATGGAACTAGAGAGAGTGCAGAGAAGAGCCACCAAATTAATAAAGGGGATGGACATTCTAACTTATGAGGAGAGGCTAGCTAAATTAGATAAATTTACATTACAAAAGAGGCGTCTAAGAGGGGATATGATAAAACTATATACAAATATATTCAGGGACAATACAAGGAGCTTTCAAAAGAACTATTCATCCCACGGGCAGTACAAAGGACTCTGGGCCATCCCTTAAGGTTGGAGAAAAGTAAATTTCACCAGCAACAAAGGAAAGGGTTCTTTACAGTAAGGGCAGTTAAAATGTGGAATTCATTACCCATGGAGACTGTGATGGCAGATACAATAAATTTGTTCAAAAAAAGGTTGGACATCTTTTTAGATGGGAAAGGTATACAGGGATATACCAAATAAGTATACATGGGAAGGATGTTGATCCAGGGAATAATCCGATTGCAAATTCTTGGAGTCAGGAAGGAATACATTTCCCCCCTTAATGGGGTTTTTTGTTTGCTTTCCTCTGGATCAATAAGTAAGTATAGATATAGGATAAAGTATCTGTTGTCTAAATTTAGCATAGGTTGAACTTGATGGACGTACGTCTTTTTTTAACCTCATCTACTATGTAACTATGTAACTATTTAACTATGCAAGACAGGAAAGGTCAACTTTGCGCCTAGACTCTAGTGATGACCAATCTAGTTCTTTGAGCATTTCACAGTGATGTTGTAGTTGCATTGGAGAACAAAACGTCAAATTGAATTGTAGAGGGTGTCAAGTTTGCTAAGGTGGGTTTGAGGTGCCGAAGCATATACTATGTCTCCATAGTCAATAATTGGCATTAGCATCTGCTGTGCGATTTGCTTTCTGACCAGGAGACTTAGGGAGGATTTGTTTCGGTAAAGTACCCCTAGTTTGGCATAGATCTTGGTTGTCAGGGTATCAATGTGCATTCCAAATGTTAAGTGGGAGTCAAACAATAAGCCCAGGTATTTAAAACTAGTGACAGGGGTTAGGGTGGTGTTAGCGTTGGTTCTAATCTAGAGCTCAGTCGCTGGAAGCTTTAAAAATTTAGTCTTAGTCCCAAATACCATTGTTACAGTTTTGTCAGTGTTTAAAAACAGTTTGTTTTGGGAAATCCAGTTTTCGAGTCTCAAAAAATCAGACTGAAGTATGTGTTGAAGGTCAGAGAGGCTATGGCTGTGTGCATATAGGATTGTGTCATCTGCATACATGTGTATTGAGGCTTCCTTACAAGCTGTGGGAAGATCATTAATGAACACTGAGAAGAGTAGGGGCCCCATAACAAAGCCTTGCGGGACACCACAGGTGATATCCAGGGGGTTGGAGTAAGGGCAACTGGGACATTACACTACGCCAATGAGAATGCCGATGGATACACTTGTTAAATACACTTGCACCACATGGCATGAATGAGGGATTAATTTTCTCTTCCTTCCTTTGATTGGGTTTAGAGGGATCCAGGTATATAGGATTTATTAATACCAGCTTAGCAGGAGCCGTTTTGACTTTTTAGGCGGCCCCGTCAGAATAGCTCATTCCTACATTATCTATCCCTCACCTCGCTGATGTGCAATTTGTTTATTGTGTATTGTTCATGTTCATTTTTCATTTTTGTTTGCTGTGACGCGCGAAACGTACGTCGGGGAACGCGTGACGTCATTACGTCGACGTACACGCGGCTTGTGGCAAGAGGCACGAATAGCTCCTGATACTTTCCAGGGCTACAGCTGTTGGCATGCTAAACGTGGGATACCTATGTCAGGTCGTATATTGCCTCACTGAGGTTACATTACATTTACAATCCTCTTCTGCTGTGTACCATACATTATTTATTTATTTTGGTATCTTGGTATATTACCACACATGGTTGTGTGGGATCACGCAGCATCATGCAGCTTCTGTTTATTTACAGTTGTGGTTTTGGACATTGTTAGTTCTCAGCCCCCGTCCCGTGCCTCCTCACATTTGGGGATTTTAGTCCATGCATTCTTGTGCATTTTTATGGTGTCTCGTCATTTTTATATTGTCTATTAAAGTATTTTTTATTTTCATTTGAGTGTGACCTTTGCGATTTACCCTATCTAGGGAATAGGTTATTCAGTGGCCTCCTATGAGATTACATTTTCCTCACAATGTCACCTATCCAGAGTGCAATTGTAGGGGGCTTTATATAATCCTTGCTGATTATTTGTGTGTTCAGGTTGGAGTTAGAGCCTGAGATGGACACATGATGGGATCTTCCCGATAGGTAGGACTGAAACCAGTTTAAAGCATGCTTCCCTATTCCAGAGCTCTAGAGTTTGTTAAGCAGGATAGCATGATCAACTGTATCAAAAGCCTTTGCAAAATCTAAGAATACTGCACCAGTGAGTTGTCCCCGTTCCATTCCACACTGGATTTCATTGCAAACTTTTAGCAGGGTAGTTACGGTGGAGTGTTTGGGATGAAAGCCAGATTGGAATTGGCTAGGGAAATTTGTCTTGGTATAGTAATTGCTTAATTGGGAGTGGACACATTTTTCAATGACTTTGGATAGAATTGGGAGAATTGAGATTGGCCTGTAGTTTGAGACAGTGTTTTTGTCCCCACTTTTGAAGATTGGGACAACTCTGGCAGTTTTCCAGGTCTTAGGGATATGGCCTGCAGACAGGATAGAGTTGACTATGGAAGCAATTGGTTTGGCAATTGCTGGGGCACCAAGTCGTAGGAACCTAGATTGTAGTAAGTCAGGTCCGCATTGGCTGCTTAGTTTTAGTTTGAAGAGCGCTTGTGTAATCTCCTCTTCAGATACTGGGCCAAATTGAAAATTGTGGCAGTGTTGGGAGGGAGTGGGGCTATGTGGGTACTCCCAGGATGAGATTCAGGTTTGTGGTTTGGGCTGCATTTCGCTAATAAGTTAGTGGCACACCCCACAAAATAATCATTGAACGCATTTGCAATGTCAGTGGGGTTTGTCAGAGTAATATCCCCCTTAGTGATATTACTTGGTTGTTGATGGTTAGGAGGCTGGAATATATTGTTGATAACCTTCCAGAAGTTAGCTGGGTTTGATGTATTTTGGTGGAGATTGTCAGAGTAATATTGTGCTTTTGTGTGCCTTGTTTGCCTTGTGCACATGTTCCACAGGCATCTGTAGTGATTGGGATCCTTGGTAGTGCCAGTTACTTTGTAGCTTTTCCACAAGGTATCCCTGAGCTGGTAGAGTGCAATAAGGTCAGTTGTAACCCATGGAAGGTGGGCCCCCCGTACGCTTATTTTGCGTATTGGAGCATGAGTATCGCAGAGTTTTAAGAACTCGGATTGGAAATAGTCGAGCGCAGAATCAGGGTTGGGAATTAAATCGATTCTGTGCCATGGGCAGTTGGTAAGTCATCCAGAAATTGTTGTGGGTTAAAGTTTTTAAATGTTCTAGTGAGGAGAACTTTAGGGCTTGAATGGAGCGGTTTAATTTTCCTTACACAGTACACTATTGCATGGTCACTGAAAATATCAGGAAGGATGCCAGATGATTGGATTCTGCTGGGGTTTGAGGAGAGAATCCAGTCTAGCAAGGAATGGTTATGCGATTTCAGGTTTGTCCGTGTGGGTTGGGAAATTAGTTGTGATAGGTTAAGTGACTTGAGTTGTATCTGGATTTTGTGGTTTTTAGGGTCAAGCCAGTTGAAGTTGAAATCCCCAAGAACTAGCAGCTCACTCTTCTCATTCAGAGAGGAAATGGAGCCAAGAAACTGGGTGATATCAGTCAGGGATTGTAGAGGGGCTTTAGGGGGGCGGTAGATGCCAGCGAGCAAGATGGGCTTAGAAAAGGGGAGGCAGATTTTGCCAACTAGAATTTCAAAAGAGGGTGGGCTTGGGGGGACATTTTACAGTGTAAATTGTAATGTGTCTGCAATATAAAATAACACCCCTCCTCCTCTCTTTGACCTATCTCTCCTAAAATGGAGTATCCCTGAATGGCGATATTTGCATCAGGAGTTTTAGGGGTTAGCCATGTTTCTGTAAGAATCATGGCTTTGGGTTTATGCATAAGGCACCATACCCTTACTTCGTCCAGTTTGGGCAGCAGGCTCCGGATATTTATATGGGCGACAGATAGCCCTTTTTGGAATTTAAAGGTGGAATTCTCAGGGGCATGGGACAGAGTTGAAATGGGAGGACCTGGGTTAGGTTCAATATCACCTGCTAAAGAGAGTAATAGTATGAGTAGAAATGTGGGTAGTTGTTTGCAAGTTGTAAATTTGTGGTGTTTGCCATTAGAGTGAGAAGTGGTTGGTGTGCTGGTTTTTAGAGTTCTCCACCAACATTCAGTAGATAGTGCAAGGCTTTTGAGTAGTCCAGGGTGTATGGTGATGTTGGGTGTGGGCCAGGATGGAGGAGTTTGTAGTGTATAGAGGGAGTAACATCTCCATGAGGCCAGGAGAAAGAAAAAAGTTAAGATACATAGCAGGTTCATTATGCCAGAGGTAGGCAGTGCTGCATGGAGCTGTTGTGAGCAAAGGAGTGTGTGCAGACTAATTGTAATGCTAAAGTCAATTCAGGGTTTCAGTGGGCTGAGTGGGTGTGGGAGGTATTTTCTGCAGTCAGTTTTGGGAGGGGCTGCAGTGAAAGTGTGTGGTACAGTCACTTTCCCCAGCCTCCCAATCCTGGGTGATCAGACAGGGCTATGTAACTCTAGTGTTCCATTGGAGCTCTTTGACCAGAATGTCAGTTGCAGGCCTATACTTCACACAGATAACTGTAAAAATGGTACCCTTTCCTTTAACTGTTGGGTTCACTCCTTCAGTTGTCTGTCTTCTGAACGGCTTCTCTACAACTGGGCTCATACAAGGATTAGCGCCCCTGGTCTGCTCCTCTGTGCTGCCAGCTCCTCACAGTTCTGTGTCTGTGTGCTCTTCTTCACTGTGCTGTGGCTTACCACTCATCAGCTCTCCAGATCTCAGTGAGGCACATGCAGATTCCTATCTGTAGGATGGCTCAGCATGCAACCTCACTATCTCAGCTCCATGCAACTCTGATTTCTAAAATGGCTGCCCCCAGCCTTCTCATAGTACCTCCTCCTTCACCAGCCCTGTTACTGGCTTAAAATAGTCACATGTCCCTGGAGATTAACCTGTTAGAGGGCAATATTCTGTGTTGTTGGGCAGACACAGGGGTTACAGTTAAAAGGACAACAAATCCTCGGACGCGTTTCACACCAAATATGGGTGCTTTATCAACGAGTAAAGGTAAGACACAAAATTACATCAGATATATAGTGTTCCCCCCCGGAAGTACCACCCTGTCACATATGGCACCCCTGTGAGCACGTGACCTGCAAACGGGACAAGGGTTAATACTCACGCTCACAAGCGTTCCCACTTTTCACCTCCGCAGAGGTCACTAAAGTGGACAATATCTCCTCTACAGGACGAGGGTCACAAGCTGTCCCACTCTTCACCTTTGCAACCCGCAAGCTGCCCAACTCTCCACCTTCGCAAAGGTCCCTCAAATGAGTTAACATCTCCCCTAAATACATCCCAATATACCACCGTCACGAACAGCACACAAGTGGGCACGTGGCTTATATATGCAACCAGGGTTAGTGCACATGGCTACTCTAGTCAACTCACCTTTCTCCTCCACATAGGTACCTCCAATGAGTTAATATTAACCCCTTTCTCAATTGCAATCATATATATACACTGCCACCACCTGGGATATGCAAATAAGATTAATATTTCCCAGGTCCCCAGGTCCCTGTTGATTATAGAAAAAACTATGCACTTTAACACACAAAAATCCGTTGTAGCAAAATGTGTTCGAAAACGTAAATACTCTCTCCAGAGCGTGCAAGAGTTAATTCAGGGCCAAAGCATTACTTATTAAATGTTTTAATGTATATAAAAAAACAGTGTTTAGATTACAGAAAAAAGTATTACTAGAACATACAGTTACAATAAAATGCAGAACAGTTTCTCAAAATAAAAAGGCTATAACATAAAAGAAAACCTATAATCACTATATGTCTGTAACGCTTGGCCTGCCCAAAAGCTAGACGTGACCCCGGGACTGAGGTGGAAAGGGATAATAAATAGTAAACGGGGGCACGGCCGGAGTGTAGAAGTAGCGTAGATGGTCCGGGTAACAACAATAGAAAGAGTACCGTACTTGCCAACTCCAGCGGTGGTAGGTATAGTCCGTAAGCCAATGGTCGTGGAATGGAGAGAGCAGCGTAGTTGAGTGTCCGTAAGCCTGGGTCATGGAGTGGAGGGAGCAGCGAAGTAGATTGTCCGTAAGCTGTGTCCAAGGGATATAGAAGTCTGCAAGGTAAAGAGTCCAACGCCAAGTCCAAGGGTACCAGAGAGCAGCATAAACGAAGTCCAAAGCCAAAGGTCAATATCCAGGGAGGTCAGCAGAATATTCAGGGACAGCAACAGGGACTGAAAGACAAAAGGGGCCAGGCAACAGCAGAGAGCACCAAGGTACAGAAGCTATGCAGAGCAAGGAGGTAATGGTGAGGGGAGACTAAATATGGGATTTGGACCTATCAGAGGAAGGGGAGGAACGGAGGTGGTGGTCAGAGGAAGGACCTGATAGGAGGGAAGTGTTTGGGAAGTTGGGGCCTATTGGAGCAAGGGGAGGAACGGAGGAGCGGCCCGGGGGAGGACCTAATAGGGGAAAGGTGTCTGGATAGCTGGGGCCTGTCACAGCAATGGGAGGAGTGGAGGAGCAGCCTGGAGAAGAGCTTGATTGGAGAGAAGGGCCTGGGGGGTGGACCTGACGGGGAAGAGACAGGGACGCGCATGGAGTGTGTGCCGCGTCATCGGGGGCGGAGTCAGGCGCCCGGTGCCAGAAAATGGCTGCCTGGGTCTGTGCGCGCCCATAGGGGTGACGCGCGCAACCCGGAAGTGTGGGGGCAGCGGGAGAGGGAGTCGCAAGGAGCGAGGTACGCCGCCGGGGAGCCTGTAAGAGAGGTAAGGAGGCGCTGGCAGCGGGTATGCCCGCAGCGCGGATCCTTACAATGTCATATGTTTTCCCCAGAGAGGTCACTGGTGTAGGAGATGAGATTCCTGCGTTTGGTCCAAACACACCTCCGTTGAAATCTGAGTTTTCATAATCTTTGCTCAGACATAAATACACTCTTTTCTCATGGAAAACAACAAAAGCCCACCGCCGTCGTAAATCAGCGGTTAGATTGACAGAGTAAAAATAAAACCTTTCTTAATACTAAATTAGTTCCTGCTAGACCTGATGTGTCTGTAATCATTATGTGCGACTCGGTGCCACTGATACACACATATAATTGTTAGCATGTTATTCAGCAGATGACGTCACATGATATTGTCATTTTTAATAATGTCATACCTACTTAGCCATGTCCCCATGCCATCCATAAACCCGCTCCAGAGAATGCTTTGACGCTACTGTATCTCTAAATAGACCATGTTCATAGAAAGTTGTGAGAGGGTCTATATTTTATTCCCACCTCTGCCCTTATCTCGAAACTATCCGCAACATGCAACTCATCTGGCATATTTAGTGGACCATATAGCATAGGCACCCCCAATTAAGCTCTCTTTGAAACCTAGCACCCACCCATGACAAGCCTGGGCCTGTCATCAACCCAATATATATTGTATTGTAACTTAAAACTGTAGCTCATTAACCCCTGAACCACTAGATTGAGCAAAATAAATAATATCTCTGTAACAGGATCATTCACTCTGCTGAAGAACATCAAGCATAAGTGGACCAAGAATCCCGAAATATGGGCCTCTGTAAAATGAACCCATAAAAGGGAAAAAGTCTGTTGCATGCATATATAAGCATATGCATTGATATTTTAACCCTTTCTGGGCTTATTTCACATAACACTAGTATGTATTTAGCGTAGGGACCTGCTATTGAGACTTACCTTGACGTGGTTAGCAGGCTTGGCATTATTTGATCAATGAATGTAAACCAAAAGTCTCCTTTTTTCTTATAGGTATTTACACCATACATATATATACACATTCCCCATTGATTGCTATCCCAAAGGGAGAAGCGCAGAGATTCTCTTTCTGTATTTCTGTATTCTCTTTCTGAATTTGTATGGCCAATTCCTTCACTAGCTGCATGCTCCTTATATGGAGAAGCGTGGGGATTATATTTGTTTTACATTATTTGTTGGGCCGATTTTAATCCTTAGCAGCACGCTCCTAGAGGGCAACACTACTATGGTGTAATTTAATATATTTATCCAATCACCTGCAACTGCTTATTGAGCAGTTTGTGGCAGGCCAGCCCCTCCTCTTCCAGGAATATAATCTCCCAGCAAGGTCCCATTATTTCACTTCACTCGCAGACGTGAGTATCTGTACTGGTATATACCAGTTTTTAACTGCACTAGGTTATATAAGCATATGCTTTGATATTTTAACCCCTTCTGGGCTTATTTCACATAACATTAGTATGTATTTAGCGTAGGGACCTGCTATTGAGACTTACCTTGACGTGGTTAGCAGGCTTGGCATTATTTGATCAAAGGATGTATACCAAAAGTCTCCTTTTTTCTTATAGGTATTTACACCATATATATATGTAACCCTGCTTCCCCCCATCCCCCAGACTCTACGGTGGTGTCTAGGGTGTATGAGGGCAGATTACATGGGGTGTGGTGCATACCTGTGAGGAACAGGAGGGCCTGAGCTTCCCGCGATGTTATTGGGGAGCCAGGACCGGGCTTCTGGGGTGGTAGCCTTCATGATCTCTTAGTGGTGCAGCGTCTCCATCTTCTATACTCCCAGGAATATTGGACAGGACCTGTATAGAAGAACCCCTTCGGTCCCAGGGTAACAGCTTCCAATTCACACACAGTCTTTGGTACAAAGGATAGTCTCTTTATTGGCAGATTAGCAACTCCCAAATGTAGTGGCCTCCAGTAGCCGCAACACCAACAGCAGAGCCTTGCTAATTACTCTGCTCTCCTTCCACACAGATATTTCCTCCTCTCCTTCCCTCCAAGTCTCTCCTCCGACAGGATGGTTTGGGCTGGGGCTTCAATACCCCGCGGCCCACCGCCGAGGTTATCCTCGCGGTGGGGATTGGATTCTCCCCATCACCCCAGACAGAGGGTGAGGGACATTGGTCCACCAAGTCTATAATTCTATCAGCTCTACTAAAGGAAGCTGAGTCTCTCCACTCCTCTCTCTCTCGGTTCCTGCACGGCTGCGCAGGTGAGACCGTGGTCTCCTCCAACTCCTCGGACCGATCCGCAGGACTCTCTTGGCAGACTCCCACGGCAGACAGGACTCACCACTTACAGGAGTTGCCGGCTAAATATAGAGCTAGCCCCACCTCTCGTGATGTCAGCAGAACCTCCCCTCTTGCACACGCCTGCAGCAGAGTCCAGGCCTGCATGATGATTACTGGTGCCTGATCTTAACAGGACTTACCACAGTAGAAGGGAGATAGGTATAGCCTGTGCTGTTTACAGGGGGCTACATATATATACTGCTGCGGCACAGTTTATTCGAGCATTTGCCCGTTCTGTGCCGCAGCAGTAGCCTGGCGCGCGCCCGAGAGTGACGGGCGCGCGCCGAAGCAGCGGAAGAGCGCCCTCCGATCGGGGCGCTCTCCCTACCGCTGCCGGGTCCGCCGGGTCCCCCGGAACCCCCTGCCGCTGTCCCGCGATCGCGGGACACCAGGGCTCCCTCGGGGAGCCCCTGGACGCGCGTGCAGGGGGCGCACGCTCCCGAAGACGCGTGACCGCGCGTCTATGACGCGCGGCACGCCGAGGGGCGGCCACTAGCAAGCCGGGAAATCTCCCGGCTTGCGGATCTGGCCGCAGTGTGATAAACTGTGTCGCCAGTGTATATTCCCCATTGATTGCTATCCCAAAGGGAGAAGCGCAGGGATTCTCTTTCTGTTTTGCACATTTGTATGGCCAATTCCTTCACTAGCTGCATGCTTCTTATACAGAGAAGTGCGGTGATTATATTTGTTTTGTATATATACCTCCATCAAAAAATGCAAGAGAAACAAGGAACGCTAACAGAATAAAAAAATTAATTAAACCATAAGCAAAGTCCTGATACTAATATACTATAGCTACAATAAACATGAAAAAAATGACCATATTTCATGTCATCATAATGTGCATATATAATGACCTAACAACTTATACATATAAAATCATGAAAAAACAGCAATGACTGGTAATGAGACAAAGAAGTAAAAAAAAATAAACTATTGAACACAGTATGTAAAAACATCCTAAAGTACTTGAGCAATTTTATATAACATTGGGGCATATTCTATAAACTCCCAAAGTGCCAATCCGCTCGATCTGCACGGAAAGCCCAATTTAAGTGAATGGGGCTTTCCGTGCAGACTGCGCGGTTCAGCGCTTACGGAGCTTATAGAATCCGTCCCATTGACTTTTTAACCATTTCAATATTGGCCTAAAACAGTGTTTCCCAACTCCAGTCCTCAGGGAACCCCCAACAGGGCAGGTCTTAAGGATATCCCTGCTCCAGCACAGGTGGCTGAGTCAAAATGACTGAGCCGCTGATTGACCCACCTGTGCTAGAGCAGGGATATCCTTAAGACCTGACCTGTTGGGGATCCCTGAGGACTGGAGTTGGGAAACACTGGCCTAAAAGCAACAACAACGATATAAAGAATACATGGGTACATTCTTTTACTCCCAGGTTCACCCAACATCACAGTCACTTGGACTAATCTATACAGTATCTAGTAATGAAGGGGAAAGTGGTAGCTAGCTGAGGAAGAGAAATGAGACACAGTATAGTATAGTTGTACTCCACTTTCTGGAACTATATTATACTATACCTATGTAGCCCTTTTTTCTGACACGCTAAAGCGACTACGGGTAACTGCACGCACCTGTGGCTCCAGGAGATCTGAGCCTCCGCTAGCTGGGAGCCTGGGGTAACACTTATAGCGCAGCGCCTTCACTTACCCAGGATCCCCGTGATGTGAGATTCCCCTGGGCAAGAAACATATACACACACATGTATGATGCAACCAACTTAACTATATGCACAATAAACTTAGCACTCTATTATATTAATACACACGCAGCATATAACCCAACACATAACCTATAATGCAATATAACCTTAACGCAGCTAAATGATAATGTCCTTATAACGTGAGTGGCTCTTAATGAGTATGTCTGGGTCCCGCCACCGCGTGCCCCACACACCGTGTCCTTGCGCTAGTAGCTAGAATAACTCAGTGTATTAGGCCTTTGGTCACTCATTAGTGTCCTCAAAGAGTTACGCCTAAGGCGCTTGTCTCTAACTGTCTACACAGTAAGGTGACTGATCGCTACCACTATGGGCATCCCTGCAGCACAGCAACCTACTGTGGCTCAGGGGTTTCTCCTAAGGGCCTGCGGGGTAAAGCTAGCCTATGCAGGCGGGTCACGGACCCCCTGCACGCATATACCCTCCTCCTTTACCTTCCAGAACCCCTCTGACTAGCGTGGCCTCTCCCCCACACTTCCCTTTCCTGCCCCTGTCATCCTAGCCTCCTGATTGGTTCTTCACATCAGGTGACTGCCCAGGAGCTCATGGGAATTGTAGTTTCTCCACGGAGCCTCTCTGCCTAATCTGCACAGACACACAGCTCAGCTATTTCATCAGCCACTGCCTGTCTGACTCTGCTCTAACACACTGCAACACTGTTGCAGATACTCCACAAGCCTCTCACTGAACAGAATCAAACACCAGCTGAACACACACTGAACACACATATGAGGTTCCCACCACATCCTTAAATTCTCCCACTTGCAGAATCCAACGCCCTCGCTTGGGCTACACCTACATAACCTACATAACTATACACAGAATGTTATATAATAAAAATGCAGTTCAATTATATAACTTAGCACATTCGCATTGACTTTATACGATATTGCACAATTCTGTGAGCATCACAATCACAGATTGGATTTTGCTCCGAGACCACTGCTGAGCCTCATAATGGGGTGCCCCAAATTGATCATAAGCCATCCTCATTGGAGGTTGACTAGCTCTTTGGCTTCTGCGAATTTGCTCTTCAACTACCTCCTCTGGAGAGTAGCAATTCCCATTTGGCAGTTCCAACTCTGCCCTTGAGGGGCTTGATAAGTCTGCAAAGTCTCTTTGTGGCACAAAGCACGGGCTCTGCGGGTCTAGTGGCTGGCTCACGGGAGTCAGCGTATCTGTCATTGGACCAAGGGGCTCTTTACCCGTAGCTCCTTTGGGAGATGCCCCCGCGGCCGGAAGGCCCCTTTGAGAGGTTCCCTCCATAGGATTCTCAGAGGTGGCATTTATTACAGTCTCTAGGCCATCCTCTGTACTTTCAGTTTCTCCATCAATTGAAACAGTGGGTACCTCCAATTCGTTGTCTGTCCCCTACTTGAGGTATGGGGAGTAGGTGATTCCTATGCCACACCTTTATCCGGCCTTCGGAGTCCTTGATGCGGTATACCGGGAGGCCAGGCATCTGTGATTCTACCTCATACACCCCATCTCTCCACCGATCAGCCAGTTTGTGCTTTCTGGGAATGCCTAAATTACGAAGGAGAACAGCATCCCCCGGGCGAATCTCCTTATGTCGCACCTTGTGGTCATAGCGCCTTTTGTTACCAGCATTTAATTGCGCCGCCGCCTTTTCAGCAAATTTATAGGCCTGCTGCAGGCTGTCCTGTAACCTCTGTACATAACGGAAATGCGTTCTGTTGGATACCCCATCGGTAGATATCCGCAGTCGCACATCCACAGGTAGTCGGGCTTCTCTCCCAAACATTAAGAAGTACGGAGTATACCCTGTAGACTCGTGTCGAGTACAGTTATAGGCATGCACCAACGTCTCCACATGCTTGCTCCACTCCGTCTTCTGAGAGCCTTTTAATGTCCCCAGCATGTCCAGCAGTGTTCGGTTGAACCGTTCGTGCATAGCATCCCCTTCTGGGTGGTACGGGGTAGCCGTGACTTAGCTATGTTTAACATCTTCAGCAGTTCTCTAATGAGAGTACTCTCGAAATCCCTGCCTTGATCAGAGTGGAGTCGGTTCGGTAATCCATAATGAATGAAGTATTTCTCCCACAATACTCTAGCCAGTGTCACCGCCCGTTGATCTTTGGTGGGGAACGCTTGGGTGTACCTTGTATAGGGGTCTGTAATCACTAGTACGTTACCGATGCCCCGGGTGTCTGGCTCGATACACAAGAAATCCATGCACACCAAATCCATAGAACCAGAGCTTTTCAGATGGGCCATGGGGGCCGCCCGTGTGGGGAGTGTTTTCCTCTGCATACAGCGGGTACACCTTCGGCAATGCATTTCCACTGATTCTCTCATTTTTGGCCAATAGAACCGGTCCCGAAGTAACCCGAATGTCTTGTCAATGCCCAGAGGGCCATGATCATCGTGAAGGGCCCGGAGGACCATATTTCTCAGACTTTATGACAAGAATATTTGTCGCTGATCGGGATGATTGTGGTATGGAATGACCCGGTACAATAGGCAATTGTCCAGTTCGAACTTCCCGAACTCATTCAACAATAGCTTCACCAGTTCTCTGGGGGCTTGCTTAAGAATAGAGGGGTTCTCTTGCTGCAGAGCTTGGCGAGCTAGTTCCACCACTGGAGCTTGGATCTGGTGTTGCACCAATTCTTTCCAGGAAATGATTTTATCTTCGGTAATGTTCATTCCTTCCCGACCTCGGTAGGCCCGGGGAATGGCTCGGGATTGACACAATAATGAATCAGCTACTCTTAGCTCTGAGAACGCCACCTGATTGTTGACCACTGCTGCTAGCGAACATAGATCACATATGCCAGGCCCCGGAATTTCCTCCCATACTTCCTCATCCATGGTGGGTTGAAGCCCCGGCCTCCGTGACAGAGCATCGGCCCCTATGTTAGTGGGCCCTGGTTTATACTTAAGGTTGAACCGATAGTTGGCCAGTGCCGCCAACCACCGGTGACCTGTCGCATCCAATTTGGCGGATGTGTTGATGTAAGTCATTGGGTTATTATCTGTCCTGACTTCAAACTGTACCCCATACAAGTAATCATGTAGCTTATCCACTACAGCCCATTTGAGGGCTAGAAACTCCAGCTTGTGGACAGGATAGTTCTATTCGCTTGGAGTTAAACTTCGACTCGCATACGCCACTGGGCGGAGCCCTGTGTCATGTTTCTGGTGCAACACTGCTCCCAGGCCACTGAAGCTGGCATCCACGTGTAGAACGTATTCTCTGTCGGGGTCGGCATAGGCCAGCACTGGGGCCTGCGTTAGGCTTGCTTTCAATTTCAAGAACGCTTGCTCACAAGCAGAGGTCCATTTCTCTCCAAATGGCGTTTGTGCTGTGGTGGTTTTCCTGCCGGTGTCCTCAGGACAGATTTTTAAGAGATTATTCAGGAGTTTAACTTTGCTGGAGTAGCCCTCCACGAAACGCCGGTAGTAGCCGCAGAACCCCAGGAAGGATCGAAGTTCTTGAACGTTGTTAGGCCGGGGCCAATTCACCACTGCCTCTATCTTCCCTGGGTCGGTGGATATCCCTTCAGCTGATACAATGTGACCCACGTATGTCACGGACGTGCGGCAGAATTTGCATTTATCCTGGGACAGTTTCAACCCCTCCTTTTGAAGTCGATCCAACACCTTCATCAGCCGCTCCTCATGCTCCTCTATAATGTCGTCCAGTACACCAAGCATTCTTGCGGGTTCAGGTCCCCCAGGGTCTTTTCCATTAGCCTCTGAAAGGTGTCAGTAGCCCCGCATATCCCTTGCGGCATGCGGGTGAACTGGTAGAACCCTAGCGGGCAGATGAAGGCCGTTCTCTCCTGATCTTCCAGATCCATGGGTACTTGATAATACTCCGACCTCAAATCTAGTACACTGAACCATTTACTTCCCGTCAGGGCGTTCAAGAGGTCCTCGATGCGTGGGAGGGTATACTGATCAGGCACCGTACGGCTGTTCAAGGTCCTATAGTCCACGCAGAGGCGTACGGTCCCATTCTTTTTGCGAACCACTACGATGGGTGAGGCATAGGGACTGCGTGATCCTTGAACGATACCAGCTTCCTCCATTTCGGCTAGTAATCTCCTCACCTCTTCCACGTCTCGGGGTGCTAGGCGGCGAGAACGTTCCCGGAACGGGGCATCGTCGCTCAGTCGAATGCTATGGCGTGCGCTGCGACTGCACCCTACATCCATATCACTAATGGAGAATACCCCCCATCGTTCTTCCAGTTGGGTCTGCAGTCTTCCTTTCCAGCCCTCTGTCAAGGGTGAATCTCCGAAGTCGAATGCCAACCTTGTGGTCACGGCATGAGTGGTGACCACCGGGCGCTCAGATACACTATTCTCCACCGGGGTTACTGGATAGATTCGACCCAATGGTTGCCGGCGATCAATGCACATGGTGTAGGGAGAAAGGTTCCGTACGTACACCTGGGTTCGAGCCGGAATTTTTCCTGACCACTTGTTTATCGAGGCCAATACTTCGTAGCCGAGTCGCTGGTCATCGCGGATCGAGCTTTCCAGGGAGTACAGTTGATCCTCCGGACATCTGGCCGGATAACGACAGGCGGCGATCATCATTCTTCCTTCCCCGGGCAGGATCTCGGTTAGCCCCCGCTCTTGACTATACAGCATCCCATGTTCCTCTTCGGTCGCAATCTTACCGCAAACCTCTTGCAACACCGGGCAAGCAGCTAGAGCCAGCAACGGTGATTCACCCGTTTCCTGTAGATACTTGCGGAGCACATCCTGTACGATGTCTGTGTTGGTCCCCATGATTATCGGGGCGCTGGGATGATCCGGGGGTTCTGGACATACTAAGGCCTCCATCTCCATGGGGTGATGCTTGCCTGTGTTCAACTGGGGAATGTCCAGATGTACCTTCACCACACCGTCAATAGGGTAGTCTTCATGGCTCAACCCTCTCAACCGCAAGGAGTCAGCAGATTGCAGCGGCAGCCGGTGCAAGTGTTGATCGTAGAAGGGCCGATACACGATGGTCACCTGGGACCCAGTATCCATCAGCGCCGAGGCGTAGATGCCTTCAATCACCACCTTGACGATGGCCGCTGGCCCTATTCGACTACTCTTCGAGGACGGGGCCACTGCTTCGTCGGTCTGCGGAGTACACAGCATAGACTTGGCCGGTCGGGACCCCGTTTTCCATAGGGAGCGGCAGTGCGCTCGAATGTGCCACATTTTTCTGCAAGCATAGCACTGGAGATGACTGCAGTAGGAGTTGTCTCGGAAGGTCGGAGATGCTCGCCCTGCAGGCGCTTCCAGGTCCTCCTTCTTCGGGTTCGCATCCACGGGCGCCTCAGTATTAGCATCCGACTTCCTGGTGTCTTTAGCCGCAATCACCGCCTTCTTTCCCGGGGTCAGCTCACGCCCCAGTAGCACAGTCTCATGGGCCTGAACCCAATCCATCAAGTCGTCGAACGCCAGTGCTTGCCCCGGCGTGAGACAGCCGCTGACGCGTACAGACACCGGGTGCAAGGGGAGGAGTCCCCTCAGTAGCTGGGTGGTGCGTAGTCTATCGGCATCCATCTTCTGCACCACCCCCTTCCTCACCAGGGTCAACAGGTCCAGATGCAACCATCGAAGGAAGTCAGACACCATCTCTCCTTCTTTCTGGGCCAGAGCGTGGAACCTGGCCATTAGCTCAAAGGCATCCACAGGAACCCCATACACTTTGGTCAGGCAGTGGATGATGCCAGCCGCGTCAGCATCCAGATGGTCGTCCCGATAGCAGCGCACCATGTTGGATGCTGGGGCCCTCAGGCATTCAATTATGCGCTGCCTCCGGACGGCATCTGTGCATGACCATTCGGGTAGTACCTGTTCCGTGTGGTCCAGCCATTCCTCGAACCCGACTTCTCCCAGTGGAGTGGGTTTGTCCCCAGAAAATGCCTTCAGTTTTCGGTATTGGAGGGACTGTGTAGTGTGGTGAATGGCTTCTGCTAGCGCAGGGATGGAGGCGTTATCCGGCAGGCTACTCCCAGCATGTGAATAGGCGTCTAGCCTTGACAGGCTGGTTCTGCTCAGCATGGACCTAAAGGCCGAGGGAGTGAACGAAGTGCCTAGGCCCATTGCGGGGGGCCACCAGGGGTTCAAACTGTTCTCAGGGGTGCGAACAGAGCTGGTTGTGACGGTACCTAACGAGCCGGGGTATCCCCTCTGGGGTGTGGACGCAGCCAGTGGTTCGGTGGAATCCACCTGTACTATCGGACAGTGGATGCCGGGAGCCTCGGGCAGAAGTAACACTAAGGGCAGGGTTTTGGGGCATATGTCCTGGTCAGTGACAAATAGTATTTTGCGCTAGTCCTGTTCATGGTTGTAATAGTGATCTTGCACTCGGGCAGTGTCCATGAGCGGGAGTTTCCTGACAAGATCGGTCACAGTGCCCAGGGAGAGGGTAGCGTGCACGTGTCCCAGGCCGAAGGCACGTGTCAGGGGAATTTCATGCCATTGGGCCCACTTGCGCACCTCAGGCTGCGAGGGCACAAACATGGCGGGAGAAAAAAAATGGTTGCACAGTAATAACAAAATATAGGGCACCCCAGGTCTGAGATCTCAGCAGTGCCTCCAAATGTAGCC
Organism: Ascaphus truei; assembly: GCF_040206685.1. NCBI lineage: Eukaryota > Metazoa > Chordata > Amphibia > Anura > Ascaphidae > Ascaphus > Ascaphus truei. Next base: position 253,396,567 of record NC_134486.1, read on the forward strand.
CTTTTTCTGACACGCTAAAGCGACTACGGGTAACTGCACGCACCTGCGGATCCAGGAGATCTGAGCCTCCGCTAGCTGGGAGCCTGGGGTAACACTTATAGCGCAGCGCCTCCACTTACCCAGGATCCCCGTGATGTGAGATTCCCCTGGGCAAGAAACATATACACACACATGTATGATGCAACCAACTTTACTATATGCACAATAACCTTAGCACTCTATCATATTAATACACACGCAGCATATAACCCAACACATAACCTATAATGCAATATAACCTTAACGCAGCTAAATGATAATGTCTTTATAACGTGAGTGGCTCGGCCACGCTCTTAATGAGTATGTCCGGGTCCCGCCACCGCGTGCCCCACACACCGTGTCCTTGCACTAGTAGCTAGAATAACTCAGTGTATTAGGCCTTTGGTCACTCACTAGTGTCCTCAAAGAGTTACGCCTAAGGCGGGATCAGCGCCTGTTGACCGGTGTTGGTGGACTTAACGTAAATACCTTCTGGTCACGGCAGTGACCGGTAATGCTTCGAAAAGGATCAGCCGAATCCTTGCTTGTCTTTGATGTCTGCAGTGCAGCTGTCTGGTCCCAAGCAGCTCACCAGCAAACCTTCTCCGCACGCTTGTCCCCAACTGTCTACACAGTAAGGTGACTGATCGCTACCACTATGGGCGTCCCTGCAGCACAGCAACCTACTGTGGCTCAGGGGTTTCTCCTAAGGGCCTGCGGGGTAAAGCTAGCCTATGCAGGCGGGTCACGGACCCCCTGCACGCATATACCCTCCTCCTTTACCTTCCAGAACCCCTCTGACTAGCGTGGCCTCTCCCCCACGCTTCCCTTTCCTGCCCCTGTCATCCTAGCCTCCTGATTGGTTCTTTACATCAGGTGACTGCCCAGGAGCTCATGGGAATTGTAGTTTCTCCACGGAGCCTCTCTGCCTAATCTGCACAGACACACAGCTCAGCTATTTCATCAGCCACTGCCTGTCTGACTCTGCTTTAACACACTGCAACACTGTTGCAGATACTCCACAAGCCTCTCACTGAACAGAATCAAACACCAGTTGAACACACACTGAACACACATATGAGGTTCCTACCACATCCTTACACCTACTTTTCCATAATCTCAATCAAATGTTCACATTCATACTGTATGTGTTAGGAATGCACTTCTGAGCAGTAAACATATGGAACTTCAACATTATCTTGCATTTTTCACTGCTAAGAGTAAATGTCTGAAGAACCCGAGTGGCAAACATTATAATGCTTTATTGCCTCTTGGACCTTGAGAATTGCTACAAAGCAAAAGCCTTGACATACCATGATTAGTTTAAGTTCTTTGTCTCACACCTTTTATACGCTTCTTCAAAATGCTTATTTTGCAGCAAAGCCTTGATGAAAAATTGCAAGTGTATTACTAGTGCTTTTAGGCTGCATTTTGTGTCTGTAGCTGTTCTTCAGAACTGCAGACATAAACATATAATAACTCCTGCTTCACAACACAACATTTTTATTAGTATTTTGAAACCTATGCTCATGAAAAATCGACAACAGCCATGTAAATTGGCATTTTCTAGGTCAGAGGTGAGAAAACTTTTTATGCCGAGCCCCCCTTCTCATCCATAAAATTTCTTGGCACCCCCCCTGCCTGATGTAATCAAAATCACATTAAAAAAAAACCCCTTTATTAAACGGTATATAGTTTCATTAACTTGTTTTGCTCAATGTATGATCCAGATAAAAAGGTGTAAATTGCCTGGTCTCCTGTGACAGGCTACTGTATATATTGTATTGAATCTATATGGTATATAGGCTGCGAGTATACAGAAAAATGTGCGCCGCACCAAAACTATTTCTATGCATACACTGAAAATGCTTATACCAACTGCAACTGTCGCGACGCTTGTTACTGCAATGTGGGCGACAGTTGAAGTGTTTTCAAAATGTGTTTTCTGGTTGCGACTGCCGCGTCACGTGATGCGGCCGTCCAATCAAAAAACAGATTTCAGCCTGCAGCCGCGAGCACAGTAGCATGTGCTTGTGCACATATCGCTCTGCGACGTCGCTAATGTGTCACAGATGTGCGCGCACGCCCTGCAGTTCAGCTGTATAATTGCAGCCTTTTGTATTATTTATTTGTTTATTTCCGTTTCAGTGTTGTTGTGTTTTTACTACTTTTGTACATTGATATAGTGGTAGCCTACACTTTCATTTGCCAGCTGGGCTCGGATCGCAAGAAATCAGTTTGCCAGCGGGAGGAGAGCAGGACCAGAGCAGGGCAGACACCGGAAGGAGGGGCGGTGATGTCTCAGCGCTGGGCGTGCTCCTCCCCTGCAGTCGTTTGCTGTTTTCTTCGGAACCATCTCTCTTGCAGCCGCCGTACCTTCGCAGCCCCCATGCATGCGAGCGTGCACACCATCACGTTCGGTCGCAGCACAGCTTCTTCGGCCCCCCACCCGCCTGCACACAGCTTCTTCGGCCCCTACCCGTCCACACACAGCTTCAGCCGCTCGCGCACAACCGCCAGCCCACGCACAGCCACCAGCTCGCACAGCCGCCAGCTTGCCCGGCCACCCACGCACAGCCGCCATCCTGCCCGGCCACCTGCGCACAGCCGCCAACCAACCCGGCCACTCGCTTGCGCACAGCATGTTCACCGTCTGCCGGCGCACACTAGATTTCGCTGGCTGCTGCCGCCTGCGCCCCCTAAACAATCTTGCGCCCCCCAGTTCGCGCACCGCTGTTCTAGGCAACCAAGATGGGTGGACAACAAAGGCAGCAGGGCATTGTCAGAGATAAGTGCAGATAAGAACGATCATGCCCATTTTGAGCCAGACTCCGCACCTCAAATGATTTTGGTCAAGAATATATATACTGTACAGCCCCATCTAATCTTACATTTTATTTTTGCTTCTTAGTTAATGAATGCTCTAGTTAATTAGTTTATTAACACATTTCTCTCTTAGGGAGAATGAATGTTTGCTTTGAAATGTATTATTTTAAGGGCAATCTCTGCTAGGACCAAAGTGAACCCATTCCAGTGATTTAAGGTGTCTCATCGGGGTGAGTAATGTCTTTTTACCCAAATCTGACACCTGTGAATATTTGTTATACTTTTTTTTTAAAGTTAGACTTGTGAGGGGTTTGATTTCTCTGGCTGCTCCCTTTTGTGTGATGTCACTGTGTGTTCAGCAAGTTCTTGTACAGCTCAAAATCTCCTCTCACTCCCTCCCCTTATCTGTATTGGTGCTCCAATAAGGACAGGGTGGTATAAGGGTAAACAAAGCACTTGATTGAAAGACACTTTCCCATTCAGAGACCCCAAATAAAGGCAACTGTCTGACTAAGTGGGATTGCACCTTTAAAGGATTTATCTAAGGCTGCGCTTACAGTGCCGGCGACGCGACGTCACCCGTCGCCATCTCCATTGGGAAAGTTGCAATCAGGTTTGGAGACGTCGCTGGCTACAAGGGGAGGGAAGTCAGCAAGGGGGAAGGCAGAGGGGCTATGTAATTGGCTTATAGGCAGTCACATGGGAGACGGTCTCTGCAAAATCAAATTCTAGTGAATACAATGATTTTGGTAGCGCCGTCGCTTGGTCACCATCACGTCCACTACAAGCGCATGCGATGGCATTAATACAATTGTTTTGAAGCGACGTTGAGTCGCCGTCGCCGGCACTATAAGCGCAGAACCAAAAAACGAATATCAGCTCCAAAAGCAGAAAGGTAAGTGAAATCAAATAACAGTCTTTTAAATTGATAATAGCAATGTCCGGTACATATAAGTATAGATGCAGGGAGAGGGGAGAAAAACCGAGGGGTTAAGCAAGGTATAAGAAGCGGGGTACTTACAGAGAGGTTGGATTCCCACCAGGCTGTGCGACCCCCTGAGAAGCTTCACCTTACCCCTGTCTCCTTCCAAGTGATGTGGGTTAGAGCCGCACGCTCACAAGGTGTCACCACTAATTCATTCCTCCCACAACAATGGTGAAACCGGTGGTGTCCTCCGATCCAGGCAGCAACAAAAACAAAAAATGATCGAGTGGACTACCGCTTGCTATGAAAAGAAGTTGGGGAACTCACCAGATATGAAGTTTAAAAAAGTCTTTAATGAAAACTACATAAAATGACTAAACTCCTCCTCCCACATGTTTCACGCCCACTATGGCACTTTTTCAAGGAGCCTAATTCTGGAATATCTGCAAACAAGGTAATCATGCTATACAGCATCTGAATAGTTGGTAAACTACAGCAATCTGAATAAAAACATTATCACTCAATGGAAATTGTGCTTTTAAATGTTTTACAAAATAATTGCATAATATGCTTTTAAATGACTATATTTTGAAGCAGCATTTTCACCCAAATGTAGAATGCTATTTTTATAGTATTTGATCCAAGCCCCCCACCCCACCTGAGCTGAACCGGGCTATTTACAGTTGATGGAACACCCCGGTTCCCCAGAAACTTTCAGTCTTCGGTTCCGGTTCCAGGCACAGAAAGCTATAAGTATATGAGGAACTTGGGAGGAACATTGCTTTGTTCAGCTCCAGGGCCTTCCCTGGATTAAACACTGTGAAAATTACATCTATAAAAACAAAAAACAGCAGCTGCAAGTGCTGCTTTAAAGTGTGTTACTAAAGCAGTCTTTACATTAGATTAAATTAGGAAGAACTACTCCTCATATAGTAGAAATACATTTTGCGCAGCTGGGTAATACATATCCAGAGCCTAAGTAATAAATCTTAGACATGTTATTGTAGGTCATATTAAGAGAAAAAATCAATTCACTTTGCGCACAATATAGACGATACAGAACTTCAAATTAATTTCAGTACCAGGGAACAATACTGGAAAGTGGACTGATCTTTTTATTACTGCCGAAAGCAGTTAATCACAAAGATAACTCAACTTATTCCTTATCTGCTATCAAAATAAATGAAATAGATATTGTCTATAGTTTACAGATGTAGCCAGACTTACTGTCCCCGTGACTGCAGAAATTAGCAGGGGCCGGAACAGGGTGAAACCGCGCTCGACCGCAGCCACGGAAACTGAAAGCGGACTGGGAGGATGAACTCAGCGGGGGTCCCTGCTTCTGAATGGAATCCCCCCACGTTATTCCTGCTGACTTAGCCATGAGTCTGTAAGAGCTACGCAGAGGACTCCCACAGAGCAGCAATCTTTATCTGTGTCTCCCCAGAGCAGCTCTTACAGGAAGCAATCGTTCTTTTATTTTCATTTTTCTATACACGATTGAAGTGGGGGATTCTCCAGAGTTGAACCCCATTAATTTCAGCTCTGGTGGTCCCCTGCTTCCGGATATATAAACCTCAAAAGAGAGTACCGGTAGCCGCCATGGCTGGGCTAGCTTCGTATTCCCCACATGACAAGGGACCTTTAAACCCCACCAAGAGCGGCTACGGGTAGCCCCTACGGAAGTCTATATCTCTGGAAGTAGGGCGTCACTGGAGCTAATATTAATGGTTCAGCTCTGGAGACACCTTGCTTCAAACCTGTATATATAAATAAAGGAAACCCACTGCCCCTACCCCAAACAAGACTCCCCCCCCCTCCCCCAACACACAATAAAAAGCAAAAGCCCTATTAGCCAAATCTGGCTAATAGTACTTTTGCCCATTCAAAAGCATTAAAATACATTTACTGTAACAAAAGAGACATTAGAAGAAAATAATCCTGCAACATAATCAAACAATAGCCATTTAATCCACTGATTGACACTGTTGCTACCTTAGCCCTTCAAAGGGGTAATAGATACCTTTATTGGCAATAAATGTATACCCTATAGGAGGGGTGCGCAAAGTGGGAGGTGCAAGATTTTCAGGGGGGGGGGTGTGGGAGGATGGGGTGTGGGGGAGAGAGAGGTGGGGGTGTGGGAGAGAGAGGTGGGGTAGTTGGAGAGAGAAGTGGGGTAATGGGAGAGAGAAAAAGGTGGGGTGTGAGGGAGAGATATAGGTGGTACTGTGGCAGAGAGAAAGGTGGGGTTTTGGGAGTGGTAGAGATGGGGGGGTGGAAGAGGGAGAGGTGGGGTGTAGGAAAGGGTGAGATGGGAATGTGGGAGAAAGAGATGTGGGAGAGGATGGGGCTTTAAGGGAGGGTAGTGAGCGAGAAGGGAGAGGATGAGAGGATGATATGGATGGTAGAAATGGGAATGAGAGGGAGGGGAGAGATGGGTGTGTTTGATATAAATGGGGGGATTGGCAAATCTGCCAACACTGGGAGGGGGGAGGGGCATGAAAACTCTAGTCCTGGCCCTGGGAGAGCTGTCTACATCTCTTACTCATGTTGCCCCCTCCTCCCCCTCCAGGAGGCCTATCCACCTACCCTGGGGAAAGTACCCCCTTCACCTAACCCCCTGCCCCCAACATTGGCCCCTTATTGAATGCATGTCTTATTGCCTCTGAAAAGGAGGAGGACGGTCTTCATTCCAGCAGGGGTAAGTACTACTTTTATTTACTATACAGTGTACATTGATTGCCAGTGTGGGTATCTATGTGTCATGATTCCCTGCCACAGTACTCCTTGTTAGAACCGGAACTATCCATGAGGCCAATTGCCATCTTAGTTTGGGTATAAACTGGCAGCCACTATGAAGGTCTGTATCTTCGGAAGCAGGGGGTCCGCGGGGCTGAAATTAATGTACTGTATGCAATTCTGGTGGTGAACACTTTTTGCACATTTGATATTCCAGAACCTGAAATACAGGGCTTGCAGTGAAGAGGCCCTACTCTTAGTCTGTCCCAAGTGCTATATATATATCACCTCAAACAACAAGTGGAGAGATATCGGTGTACAAAAAATGGGAACAGATGAGATGCATGGGAACTGGATATGCAAATGACTGTTATTTGCATATTTCCCAGGTATCTCAGGGGTGTTAATTTTTTTGTACACAGATGTTTATCCACGTGTATGAAGATGTGATGAGGGGATATTTTTAGCACACTCTCCATTCCATTTACAGTCATTTTAACTAATGTTCTTAATTTATGAAGGCTTCTTAATTGTTCAGGACATGTGACATATTAACATTGCTAATAGGACATATGACTTACAGTATACCATGAATTTAGATAAACTGTAGCTGCTTTATTGATGCACAGAATGATATACAGCACAAGAGAGGAAAGGAAAAAAATCATAGGGTTTTAATAGTTGTTGACAAAGGTCACACCCAAAAAAGTTTACTTTTTAAAAGTCTCTGATGCAAATACTGTATGCACAAATGTTACTTACTGTATGTAATGGTGTTTCCCCCACCCGATCGCAGATAGGGGCCATTACAGGGTGTATGGTGCATATACCTGCTGGCAACAGGAGCGCTGAGTCGTCCGCTGATGGTAGTGGGGACGCAGGAGCAGGCTTCTGGGGTTCATACCCCACTTATCTCCTTAGCAGTGCAGCGTCTCCATCTGCCGTAGGCTCCAGGAACTGAAGGTGATCTCCAATGGTAGAACTTATTCTCTCTCCCCCAGTAAGGTCACGCACAAGGCAGGAGGTATATAACAACTGGGATGGTTTATTATCGCTCTTCAGTACACAACAGGTACACGGCAGTATTCTGCCGGATGTAGTCTGTCAGGTCAGCTATCTCTGAAAATAGTCCATGGACTGTCACTACGGGTCAGGGCCCCCGCAGCCATCCTGTAACGCCTGTATGCCCGCAGACCTGGCCAGTCCCCAGTACTGAGGTGCGTAAGGGTATAACACGCATCCACAGCAGTGAGGGCGTGCCCTGAGTGTGGTAATGCGTTGCCGGGCCTGGTAAGAAAACGGGTTAACATATACCTGTAGAGTCCGTGTTGCCAGAGATCGGAGAGTAATGTCCGTGTGCCAGAGTTCAAGGGTTGGAGAGAGCAGCGTAGTGATGTCCGTAAGCCAGTGTTCAAGGGTTGGAGAAAGCAGCATAGTGAAGTCCGTAAGCCAAGGTTCAAGGGCAGGAGAAAGCAGAGTAGTCAAATCCAAAGCAGTACACAAGTTCAAGCCAAGGGAATCCAAACAGGGGCAGGGACAGGAACCAGCACTGAAACAGACAAGGGAGCTAGCATAGACACTGCACACACAGGAGCTACAGGAAAGCTATGCAGATCAATGAGTAAGAGGACAGAGTGGGGTTATAAAGGAAGGAGAACCAATAGGGAAGAGAAGAGGAGCAGAGGCTTGAGTGAGAGTTTACAGGGATAGGTCTGAGAGAGCAGGGGAGGAGACAGGGAAATAATCAAGAGAGATGGCTTGTAAGCCATGGGGGGCGGAGCTAGAGTTTAGGGGCAACAGATAACTGGAGCGGGTGCGCGCGCCCTCTGTAAGAGTGTCACAGGGCGTGAGGGACGCCCTGCCGTGGGAACGCTCGGCACCGAAAGCGAGAGGGAAGGAGAGGCGGAGGAGCAAGGTAATGTAGAAGCTGGGGGAATAGAGGCATGCCGAGGGATGCGGGTGCCGCGGAGTGGAGCGAGTGACCGAGAACGCGCGTGCACAGTGCGGGGGCCGCGCACGTGACCCAAATGCGCATCAAGGTATGCCAACCACGCCGCAGAGGAACGGCCGCGAGGGAAGGAAGGGAGAGAGTGAGGACGCAGGGAAGGTGGAGAGCTAGAAGTTGTGGGAACAGAGCTGACGGGGACATGCTGGGGAGCGCGAGTCCCCCGATCCGTTACACATCCTAGATCTTCCCTACCTCCCTAGCAGAGGCAGAAGAATGGTGCACACACTCTCCCTCAAGGGGAAGAGCACGTGGGAAGGCCCCAATCTCAGGCTCATAGTTTTGTGACCTCAAAGGTGGAAGGACAACTGCTAACTTTACGGTGGTCCGGCCCTTAAGTTCAGCCAGAAGGCAGGCACCCGTTGTTCCAGCTACAACAGGATGTACCAACCCCTGCTGTCACTCAAATGCAGTACCAAAGGGAAGGGGGAAAACTCCATAGCAACTACTGGCAAGGCCTGCTAATACCAGGACTTACTGCCAGGAGGGAAGCAAACTAGTAGCCACAGATGGCATGGCTACACTTATAATTGCAAAAGACGCAGCCTCTATGTATCAGCAATTGTGCTGATAAATTGCTATGGCCTTTTCAATTGAATGGTGCTGTAAATAGGGAACTTTGTGTTTCTCTCTTGCTCACTCAAAACGAGAACTCCACAGGCAGTGCTAGATTTGCCATTAGGCCCGTTAGGCCCAGGCCGGCAGATTTTGGGGGCGGCAGATTTTCCCAGCATCCTGACGTCACAGTCCCAGTCCTCAGGCTTGCCGCCCCCCGAGCCTGGAGACATCTGAATTGGGTGGGGCCTGCAAGCAACTGCACAGGGTGGGACTTTTTTTTAAATTCCCTCTGAGCTACGTGGTGCAGCTGCTGCCTGTGTAACCTGTGTGAGGAGGAGGTAAGGAGCAGGGAGATGAGAGCAAGGTGTGTGTGTGTGTGTATGTGTTTGTGTCGGATGACCTCACTAATCGAACAAAAAAAAAGCCAGATGTGAATGATTCTGAACTCATTAACCAGTGTCACAATTTCTAAAGCAGCAATCCCGCCTGGGATCTTACCTGATCCGCAGTCCCTCAAGTTACTATACTGGAGGGGAGGTGTTCCCTACCTGTCTTCCGATGTCTCCCGCGTGAAACTTGAGTCAGATCTGGAAGAAAGTAGGGTAGGTTACTTCGGTGTAGGTATACGGCAGTTAAGATAAGACAGGGAGGGAGAGGGAGACAGGGAGGGAGAGGGAGACAGGGAGGGAGAGGGAGACAGGGAGGGAGACGGGGACAAGGAGGGAGAGGGAGAGGGAGGGAGAGGGAGACAGGGAGGGAGAGGGAGACGGAGACAGGGAGGGAGAGGGAGACGGAGACAAGGAGGGAGAGGGAGACAGGGAGGGAGAGGGAGAGGGAGACAGGGAGGGAGAGGGAGATAAGGAGGGAGAGGGAGACAGGGAGGGAGAGGGAGACAGGGAGGGAGAGGGAGACAGGGAGGGAGATGGAGACAGGGAGGGAGAGGGAGACAGGGAGGGAGATGGAGACAGGGAGGGAGAGGGAGAGGGAGGGAGAGGGAGACAGGGAGGGAGAGGGAGACAGGGAGGGAGAGGGAGATAAGGAGGGAGAGGGAGACAGGGAGGGAGATGGAGACAAGGAGGGAGAGGGAGACAGGGAGGGAGAGGAAGAGGGAGACAGGGAGGGAAAGGGAGATAAGGAGGGAGAGGGAGACAGGGAGGAAGAGGGAGACAGGGAGGGAGAGGGAGACAGGGAGGGAGATGGAGACAGGGAGGGAGAGGGAGAGGGAGGGAGAGGGAGACAGGGAGGGAGAGGGAGACAGGGAGGGAGACAGGGAGGGAGAGGGAGGAAAAGGGAGACAGGGAGGGAGGGATAGAGAGACAGGGAGGGAGGGATAGAGAGACAGGGAGGGAGAGAGAGAGACAGGGAGGGAGAGAGAGAGACAGGGAGGGAGAGAGAGGGAGGGAGAGAGAGAGGGAGACAGAGAGGGTGAGGGAGAGGGAGACAGAGAGAGTGTGAGGGAGGGAGAGGGAGACAGAGAGAGGGTGAGGGAGGGAGGGAGAGGGAGACAGAGAGAGGGTGAGGGAGGGAGAGAGAGGGAGACAGAGAGGGTGAAGGAGGGAGGGACAGAGAGGGAGACAGAGAGGGTGAGGGAGGGAGGGAGAGAGAGGGAGACAGAGAGGGTAAGGGAGGGAGAGAGAGGGAGACAGAGAGGGTGAGGGAGGGAGAGAGAGGGAGACAGAGAGGGTGAGGGAGGGAGAGAGAGGGAGACAGAGAGAGAGACAGAGAGAGAGAGAGAGAGAGACAGAGACAGAGACAGAGACAGAGACAGAGACAGAGAGGGTAAGGGAGACACACCCACTGATACACACACACACACACACACACTGATACACACACACACTGATACACACACACACTGATACACACCGATACACACACACACCGATACACACACCGATACACACGCACACACACACAAACACACACTGATACACACACACTGATACACACACTGACACACACACCCACTGATATACACACCCACACACACACACTGATACACACACACACATACACACACACACACTGATACACTGATACACACTGATACACACACACACACACACACTGATACACACAACACACACACACACACACACACTGATACACACACATATGTAAACGGGTGAACGAAGGGTTAACCCACCAGGCGCTCAAGAAGTAAAATAGTAGCTGAATGTTGCTTACTAATGCAGTCTTAGACCAGGTCACGGCAAACTTCAAGCAAGTGAGTGTAGGAGTCTCTCCCAGCAACTGGCTCCCCTGTGAGCACTAATAATGTTGAGAAAAACGGACTCACGGTTCATGAAGCGTGTGGCGCCGAGCCTTGATGATCCTCATGCAGTCCGTTGTACCGCCAACCCTCAAGCAAGTGCTCCGTCGCGATGGGTGGTCACATGACCGGCAGTGGCTGCACTGTTCAAAGGTTAGCAAAGACAGCAACCCGGCGTGCTACCGGAGACAAGCAGGAACAACCAGGAACTCCTCCCACAGGAGGCAGGAATGATGCACAGCCATGGAGAAAAAGCGAAAGAAGGCTGGGATGGTGACTAAAAAAACTTTATTATGGCAAAGTGAAGTACTGACGGATCCTCTGACGCGTTTCAACCCAAGAGGCCTTTGTCAAGGAGTGATCCGTCAGTGAAACCAAACGACCTGATATAGCATGTTCAAACTTAAACGCCTGTGATTGCTGCTCATCAGCCGATGGGCAGCAGGTGGAAAGAGTGACATGCCTATATCAGAGATATACCAGTACAAACAAGTATATACAGTTAACTGGATCGGAGTTATGGAAGTTTAAAAAATGTTTAGACAGGTTATGAGTGATAAGGCCTTTTTTTATATTTCCTACATGCTCTAAAATTCGGGTGCGTAGTGGTCTTGATGTACGACCAATATACTGTAACCCGCAAATATATTGTAATAAATAGATCAGTGGTTCCCAAACTGTGAGCTGGGTTGGCTACAGGGGCGCCGCGATTTCAACCGGACAGGCCGATAATTTTGATGCCTGTCCAGTTTGAAAATTTGTGGGCTGCCGTCAGGACAAGTGAAGCGGCGTGCGCGTGTTGGGGGGGGAGCGTGCGCGTGTTGGGGGGGCGAACACGTGTGGTGGGGGCGAGTGCGGCAGATGCATGCTGGTCGGCAGATGCATGCTGGTCTGCAGTTACTGGAGACACAGACACTCTTCCTGCATTCGTGGTGCCAGCAGCAACAAGAGAGGACAGAGATCCTCGTGGTGCCAGCAGCAACAAGAGAGGACAGAAATCCTCGTGGTGCCAGCAGCAGCTAAGGACGGAGACACAGCAACTAACGAGGACGGAGGCAACCACCCTGGTGCTTGAAATTAGGTAAGCAAAGGACAATTTTTTTTCCTTTGGGGGTGGGGGGGGGGGGGGGGGGTGGGAGTTCGAGCATTGGGGCCATCTTCGGGAGATACACCTGATATGGGGGGGGGGGGAGATGGGCCATGGGAGCCATCCTGGGGAGATAGATACACATGATATGGGGGGGGGGAGATAAGATGGGGCATGGGGGCCATCCTAGGGAGATAGATACACATGATATGGGGGGTGGGGGGGTAAGATGGGGCATGGGGGCCATCCTGGGAATACGATGGTGGGTGGGTGTCAATGATTGCACAAATAAAATAAAAAAATATATATCAATGTCTATTTATTTATCAATTTGTGTGTGTGTGTGTGTGTGTATATATATATATGTGTGTGTGTATATATATATATATATATATATATATATATATATATATATGTAGCCCTTTTTGTGAACACCTGAACTAAGGGACTACGGTACATAAACCTGTGGCTTCAGGAGCTCTGAGCCTCCGCATACTGGGAGCCTGGGGGTATACCTTTCTCACTTGTGGTGCAGCGCCTCCACTCACCCAGGATCCCCACTATAGAGATTATACCCTGAGCAAGAACCTAACAACAACAGTATGCAACCAACCTTTTTATATAACACATGAATAACAAATGATATGCAGAATCATCAGATAACCTTTACATATACACACACAACGTGGCTCGGCAACACCTTATTGGGATGATGTCCTGTACATAAGTGGCTCTGCCCCTCTCCTTAGGAGTATGTCTCATAACCAGTAAAGTATGGTACCATATGCATTCTCTCAGGGAACCCAATTAGTTAGTGGGAGGCGGGATCAGCGCCTGGTGACCGGTGTAGGTGCACTTGTAGATAAGGATACCTTCCGGTCACTACGATGACCTTGACACTCCACGGGTCCTGGTGTTAATCCAGCCTTGCGCCGCCTCTCCCTTCTGCAGCACCGTCAGATGGGAAATCCAAGATGGCGGCCGCAGCTCCGCAGCTCCGCAGCTCCGCATATGAACCTCACTAAAGGGGAACGTCCCTGACGACTATGGGCGTCCTTACAAATACAGCACCCTACGATGGCGGGGGAAAGACTCCTGGGGCTGCGGGCATACCCTATCTAAGCAGACGGGTCACTGACCCTCTGCTCTCGCACACGAGGTTCCACCAACCTCCTCCTTCACCTCCCTCGCTGCTCTGACCCACCGCCCACACGCATCCGGTTCCTGCATACACAGTATCGCATCCCATTGGTCCTCAGCCTCAGCTGACCTCCTCACAGTCAGAGTTCATAGTTCAACCCCCTCCAAGTCTTTACTTATGATTACCCTTCGCGCGCTTCCCTCGCGCATGCGCAGCCCAACTGGTACGCAGTAACTTCGCTGGCAAACAGGGACAATATGGCGCTGCCTATGTAATTGACAGCGCGGAACCTTTAATATATATGGACATCCTTACATTCTCCCCCCTCCAGAATCCAGCGTCCCCGCTGGACTACCTTACCCCATATATATTAACTATGTACACAACCCTCTCTTCCTAGATTAGGTTACACATCTCATTAAACAGTACCATCATAGCTTGCATCCTATGCCGAGCCCACTGCTGAGCCTCATAATGGGGTGCCCCAAACTGATCATATGCCATTCGCATGGGAGGTTGACTGTTTCTTTGACTTCGGCGGGGTTGATCCTCCTCTGCTTCCTCTGCAGAGTGATCAGTCTCAAATGGTATTTCAGTCTCTACCCTTGAGGGGTGTTCAGCATTAACACAGTCTCTTTGGGGTGTAAAACAGGGACTTTGTGGGTCTAGAGGCTGACTCACTGGAGTCAAATGATCAATGTTCGGGCCAAAAGGCTCTTTACCCGTGGCTCCTTCGGGAGATGCCTCCACGGCCGGAAGGCCCCTTTGAGAGGTTCCCTCCATTGTATCCTCAGAGGTGGCAATTTTTATAGTCTCTGAGCCATCCTCTGTGTATTCAACTGCTCCATCTAGGGCAGTGGCTGGGGCTTCCAATTCATCCGTCCCTACTTGAGGTATGAGAAGCAGATGATTCCTATGCCACACTTTTACGCGGCCTTCAGAATCCTTGATCCGGTACACAGGAAGACCCGGCATCTGTGACTCCACCTCATACACACCCTCCCGCCACCGGTCTGCCAATTTATGCTTCCCAGGAACACCTAAGTTGCGTAAAAGGACCGCATCTCCGGGGTGAATTTCCTTGTAACGTACTTTGTGGTCATAACGCCTTTTATTCCCCGCATTTAATTGTGCGGTCGTCCGCTCAGCCAATTTGTAGGCCAACTGTAGACTGTCCTTTAGTCGCTGAACGTATCGGAAATGCGTCCTATTGGATACCCCATCGGTAGATATCCGTAGGCGCACATCCACCGGTAACCGGGCTTCCCTGCCGAACATCAAGAAATACGGGGTATACCCGGTGGACTCATGTCGGGTGCAATTATACGCATGTACCAATGCTTCGACGTGTTTACTCCACTCCGTCTTTTGCGGGCTCTTCAATGTACCCAACATATCCAGCAAGGTGCGATTGAACCGTTCGGGCAAGGCATCCCCTTCGGGGTGGTACGGGGTAGTACGTGACTTGGCAATGTTCAGTAGGGTGAGCAACTCCCGTATCAGTGTACTTTCAAAATCCCGGCCCTGATCGGAGTGAAGACGATTTGGTAACCCATAGTGAATGAAATATTTTTCCCATAGTACTCGGGCTACCGTTACGGCCTTCTGGTCTTTCGTAGGGAACGCTTGGGCGTACCTAGTGTAGTGGTCAGTGATCACGAGAACATTACTAACTCCCCGACTGTCGGGTTCGATACAAAGAAAATCCATACACACCAAATCCATGGGACCCGAACTTTTCAAGTGTGCCATAGGAGCCGCCCTGGTAGGCAGTGTCTTCCTTTGTAAACAACGATTACACTTCCTACAATGTTGCTCCACTGACTCCCTCATTCTCTGCCAATAGAACCTATCCTGCAGTAGTCCAAAGGTCTTGTCAATGCCCAGGTGACCATGGTCATCGTGAAGGGCCCGGAGGACTAGTGTTCTCAAACGTTCCGGTAAAAACAACTGACGCCGATCGGGATGGTTATGATAGGAAATCACCCGATATAACAAACAATTGTCCATTTCAAACCTCCCAAACTCATTTAACAGGAGCTTCACCAAGTCTTTGGGGGCCCGCTTCAGTATAGACGGATTATCTTGCTGTACAGCTTGACGGGCCAGCTCCACTATGGGGTCTTGTGTCTGATAATGCACTAGATCCTTCCACGCTATGATATTATCTTCATTGACATTCATCCCGTCTCGACCTTGATAGGCCAGAGGAACAGCCTGCGAATGACATCCCAACGAGTCAACCACCCGTAATTCCGAGAATGCTACGTTGTCATCGACTATCGCCGCTACTGAACAGAGAGCACGAATCCCGGGGCCCGGTATCTCCTCCCAGACTTCCTTATCAGGGGTGGATTGCAGACCAGGTCGACGAGACAGAGCGTCGGCCCCTATGTTGGTGGGTCCAGGTTTGTATTTAAGGTTGAACCGGTAATTGGCTAGAGCAGCTAACCAACGGTGTCCGGTGGCGTCCAATTTGGCAGACGTATTGATATAGGTCATGGGATTGTTGTCCGTGCGTACTTCGAACGGTACTCCATATAGATAATCGTGCAGCTTGTCCACCACCGCCCATTTTAGCGCCAAAAATTCCAACTTATGGACCGGGTAATTCTGCTCGCTAGGGGTTAAACTTCGGCTCGCGTAGGCCACTGGACGTAGCCCGGTCTCATACTTCTGATGCAAAACCGCTCCTAGCCCGCTGAGGCTAGCATCGACATGTAGGACATAGTCTCGCTCAGGATCCGCGTAGGCCAAGACGGGGGCCTGGGTGAGGCTGGTCTTTAAGTGTTTGAAGGCCTGTTCACATTCTGTAGTCCATGTCTTCCCAAAGGGTGTCTGCGCCGAGCTCCCCTTTCTCCCGGTTTCTCCCGGATGCACCTTGAGAAGGTCATTCAGTCTCTTGGCCTTGCTGGAATACCCCTCCACGAACCGCCGATAATAGCCACAAAACCCCAAGAAAGACCGCAGCTCTTGAACATTTTGAGGTCTGGGCCAGTTCATCACCGCCTCGATCTTCCCTGGGTCGGTGGACACCCCATCAGCTGACACAATGTGGCCCACATACGTTACAGAGGTCCGACAGAATTTGCACTTGTCTAGCGACAGTTTTAGGCCCTCCCCCTCAAGCCTATCCAGCACCTTCATCAGCCTCTCGGAATGCTCTTCTAGAGTCCGCCCAAACACGATAATGTCGTCCAGGTACACTAAGCACTCTCGCGGGTTAAGGTCTCCGAGGGTTTTTTCCATTAGTCTCTGGAACGTGGCCGGGGCCCCGCAGATCCCTTGAGGCATGCGGGTAAACTGGTAAAACCCTAAGGGACAGATGAAGGCCGTTTTTTCTTGGTCTTCCGGGCCCATGGGCACTTGATAATACCCGGACCTGAGGTCGAGCACACTGAACCATTTACTCCCGGTCAATGCATTCAGGAGGTCCTCGCTTCGGGGCAGTGTATACTGGTCGGGGATAGTACGGTTATTCAGCGTTCTGTAATCCACACATAGACGGACCGTCCCGTTCTTCTTGCGGACTACCACAATGGGTGAGGCGTAAGGGCTCCGAGATTCCTGCACGATGCCAGCCGTTTTCATCTCGTCGATTAATCCCCTCACTTCGTCAGCATCCTTTGAGGCAAGCCGGCGGGAGCGCTCCCGGAAGGGGGTGGCGTCGCTCAGTCGGATGGTATGGTGGGCACTGCGACTGCACCCCACATCCATGTCACCAGTGGAGAACACACCCCTTCGGTCGTGTAGCTCATCCTGTAGCCTCTTCCTCCACTCATCCAGGAGGGGTGAGTCGCCAAAGTCAAATTCCAATGCCGGCGCTATGGTAGCAGGCGAGCT